>NW_008658291.1:0-991 GCF_000695815.1 Acanthisitta chloris | reverse complement strand
GGGGTGACACCGCGGAGGAGAATCGGGGGGTGACACCGTGGGGTCTTCAGTGACCAGAGAGGAGGAGGATGAGGAGGATGATGATGATCGTGATGGAGATTGTTGGGGTGACACCGTGGGGGTGACACCGTGGGGTCCTCAGTGACCAGAGAGGAGGAGGATGAGGAGGATGATGATGATCGTGATGGAGATTGTTGGGGTGACACCGTGGGGGTGACACCGTGGGGTCCTCAGTGACCAGAGAGGAGGAGGATGAGGAGGATGATGATGATCGTGATGGAGATTGTTGGGGTGACACCGTGGGGGTGACACCGTGGGGTCCTCAGTGACCAGAGAGGAGGAGGATGAGGAGGATGATGATGATCGTGATGGAGATTGTTGGGGTGACACCGTGGGGGTGACACCGTGGGGTCCTCAGTGACCAGAGAGGAGGAGGATGAGGAGGATGATGATGATCGTGATGGAGATTGTTGGGGTGACACCGTGGGGGTGACACCGTGGGGTCCTCAGTGACCAGAGAGGAGGAGGAGGAGAAGGAGGAGGAGAAGGAGGAGGAGGATGATGCTGCTGCTGCTGATGGTGATGGTGCTGGAGATTGTTGGGGTGACACCATGGGGGTGACACCATGGGGGTGACACAGTGGGGTGACACCATTGGGGTGACACCACTGTGGAGGTCTTGGAGGTGACAATCTGGGGGTGACACTGTGAGGGGTCCTAGAGTTGATATCATGGGGGTGACACTGTGAGGGTGACACCTTGGGGGTCTTGGAGGTGACACCTTGGGGGTGACACCGTAGGGGTGACACCTTGGGGTCCTTGGAGGAGACACGGTGAGGGTGACACCCTGGGGGGTGACACTGTGAGGGTCTTGGAGGTGACACCTTGAGGGTGACACCTTGGGGGTCTTGGAGGTGACAATCTGGGGGTGACACTGTGAGGGGTCCTAGAGGTCACACCTTGGGGGTGACACCTTGAGGGTGACACCTTGG
>NW_008658290.1:6459-8675 GCF_000695815.1 Acanthisitta chloris | reverse complement strand
TCAGAGAACATGAGTGTCTGAGCCTGCACCATGTGGCTGTGCAAATAGATGTGTGCAGAGGTGCTGGCTGTGCTGAGAAGCACTGCTGAGCACACTCTCTGAGGTCCTTGTGCCCATGAACACATATCTGCACAGGTAAGTGGTTGTATGAACCATGTGGCTCCATCCTGGGGGTGTATGGATTTTTGTGTGTTCCCATTGATATGCTGATGGCTTGTGTTTATATGGATCTATCTATAGCTGGTGCCTGTGCCTGCACAGACAGTGATTATGGTTGTTTAAGAATCTAATCCCTGTACAACTCTCTGTGTATGTGGGAGTGTTTGCACAAATACCAGCGAATTTCAAAAATCTCCAGTAGAAGTAATTGGCTACATTTATTCTTGTCAGTGCATTCAGAAAGTGAAAGTCCTGCCCAGAACAACTTTTCCTCCTAAGAAACAAAGCATTAAAAAAAAAAAAAGCCCCAAACAGCCAAGTAAATGAAGTAAAAATGCTGTTGCTTTTATTTGTGGAAGGTGAAATCTAAACCTTGTTAGCCCTTGCTCTTTCACAGGGTCTAAGAGACTGGAAAGTCACTAATCACAGGGAGATAAACCAGAGGAGTGTTGCTAACAAGCCTTCAAACTGACAGCAGGATTTGGCAGTGCTGCTGTACTGCTGTGCTGAAGGTCTTTAAACTTTCGGGGTCATTATCCTCTGACCCTGGAAAAAGCCCTACCAGCCATCCACAGGCACTGGCTGCACAGTTCTCACTCCTAATTGGATGTGCAGCATGCTGAGGAGCATCTGACATGGCTTGATGGACTTTCTGCATGATTTTCACGTGTCTCTGCTTTGTGCCACCTCAGAACAAGAGAACGGGTCGCTCTGTGCCTGCCCAAGGTGCTCACCAGCCTCGTACCAAATTTGGCATGCCAGTCAAACAGCTCCCCTGGGCTCCAGCTGCCTTTGAGCCAGACCTGGCCAAATCCTCTGCTTTTGCAGGTGTTTGTGTTTGAGTGTAAACACAACCCAAACCTTGATCCTCTGTACTTAACGTCCACAGGCCCCGCAGAGATTTACCACCCGCAAAACACCTCTTTGCATTTCATGTTCACATCCAGCCCTGTGAATTGGTCCCTCTACATTCAGGCCTTATATTCCTGGGAGTACAGTCCTTCAGCACTATCATCCTTCAGTCTACTTAGCTTTGAGCAAGGTCATTGCCTCACCTTTCTGATGTCCTCTGTCATTCCTTCTTCCCAGACTCGCTTTGATGCGATTGATTCTGTTGCTGTTTCTCAGCTCCCCAAGGGGTTTTTCTCAGCTCCTGCCAAACGTGCTGCAGCTGTGCACCTCTTGGCAGTTGCTAGCCAGGCTCTTCTAAGACCCCTTAATTGAAAAGGCTCCTAAGATGCAGCACGGTGTGCGTGTGGCATTTGAAGTGTCTGTGTGTTTTTCTCATAGTTCACTTGTGTAGAATGCTCGGCGGAATGAAATTAGTGAAGTGGGATTTGGCCTCTTGTACCTCTTTTCATTCCCTCCTCCATCTCCGAGGCAATGATTTTAAAACCAAAAAGAGGATCTGCCCCTCTACAGGCACAAAAGTTCAGCTCTCTGGGGTGGAAAGGACAGAGCCCACGTTTGTTTGGGTTCACCTCTGCTGGCTCTGCTCTGCTCCCTTCCCGTGGGGGCTGACACTGGAAGGCTGAGAGCAGCACTGATTCCACAAAACCTTGTCTGATCTACACTGGGGGCTCAGCCACATCTTGTCAGGCCCCTCTGAGTCTCTTTTTGGTTCCTGCAGAGTGATTTGAACCAAAGGCAGCTCCAGGTTGCCAATGCAGTGCTGGAGCTTCAGCCCCCCAAGGTCACTCGCTGTGTGTTCCTTGGGTAAGCTGCAGCTTTTCACAGGTGAGTGCTAAGCACCAGGCAGGTTTATAGCACTGCACAGGTGATTAAATCCCTATGAAAAATCATCCATAGCAGCATTGCCACACAACCTGATCCTGCCAGGTGCTGTGGCTTCCCTGGGGACTGTGGTGCTGCCAGCTCCAACCTTGGTGCTAGAGATCATGTTGTGCCCTGGGGAGGGATCCAGGTGACTTCTCTGGATCAGGCCCCTCATTAGTCTTCAAATCACATCCATTAGAACCAAGTATTGGCTGAATTATCAGTCAAGGGCAGCTTGGAGACAGCAGTGAGTGACCACAGGAGCTAACAAGCAGATGTAT
>NW_008658290.1:1843-6434 GCF_000695815.1 Acanthisitta chloris | reverse complement strand
GGAAAGAGAAAGGAAGGAGCAAGTCACGTTGCTATTTCCACAACATTCCTTTAGGGATAAAAACAAGCAAACAAAGTGGAATAAAAGCTGCAAAACACAACAGCCCTGACAGTTTGCTGCTGAGTGTGGTTTTTCACTCATAACTGAGAGAGTGGTTCCAAGAGGGGCAGAGTGAGGGGCACACGGTGTGGGTTTTATCCCAGGGAGAGTTCAAAGAACAACTAGATGTAATAGATCATCCAGTCCCAACCCCTGCCCTGGGCAGGGACACCTCCTCACTAGATCAGGTTGCTCAAGGCTCATCCAGCCTGGATTGAACACCACCAGGGTTGGGGCAGCCACCACATCCCTGGGCAACCTGTACCAGTGTCTCAACACCCTCACAGGGATAAACTTTTTCCACACATCCAGCCTAGACTTTCCCTCCTTCAGTGTGAACCCATTACCCCTTGTCCTGTCACTGCAGTTCCTAACACAGAGTCCCTCTCTGGATCCTTGTAGCCCCTTCAGATACTGAACAGTTGCTCTGAGGTCTCCACACAACCTTCTCTTCTCCAGGCTGAACAGCCCCAACTCCCTCAGCCTGTCCTCACAGGGAGATGCTCCAGTGCTCTTAGCAACTTAGTGGCCTCCTCTGGACTTGCTCCACCAGTTCCATGTCCTTCTGATGCTGAGGACACCAGAACTGTGTGCAGGATTCCAGGTGGGTCTCACAGAGCAGAGCAGAGGGGAAGAATCACCTCTTTTGCCCTGCTGCCCACACTGCTGTGGCTGCAGCCCAGGATTCCATTGGTTTCTGGGCTGAGCTCACACTGCAGCTCATGCTGAGCATCTCATCCACTGTCACTCCCAAGTCTTTCTCCTCACTGCTGCTTTCAATTCCTTCCCCACCCAACCTGGAGCTGTGCCTGGGATTGCCATGGCCCAGATGTAGGACCTTGCACTGCATTTTGTTAAACTTCATGAGGTTTGCACTGACCTCTGAAGCCTTTTCAAGGTCCGTCTGGATGTCCCATCCCTTCCCTCCAGCTGTGCCTGCCCCACACACTTGGTGTGGTCAGAGAACTTGCTGGGGGTGCACTCTCCATGTCTCAGACAAAGATGCTGAAGAGTATCAGCCCCAGCACCAACCAAATCTTGAATGAAAGAATTTGTGCCGTTAGCTGGAATTAGCTGCACAAACAACCTTGGCAAAATGGCAGGAGCAAAAGGGAAAAACAAACTTCCAGTGCTTCACAGTGTCTGATGCTATTTTGTCTTTTGATGTTTGCTTTCTGCGCAGTGCCAGCAATTCCTGTCGTCTCTGGTGCATGTTGCCAAGTCTATTATTCGGGATGATTCCTGCTTTAAATATTTTTAGCAGCAGCGGATCTTTAATCATGGGGAGATTGTTTTCAGGAGTGATTATTTTATGTACATCCCAAAGCAAAGCCAAAGGTCTCATCCAAAAGAGTTAGTGATCATCTAGTAGCCAAAGGACAAAGTGGGAAGGATGGGACAGACTCAAAGGCCATTAAGGAGAAGGATGTTTCATTTAGATGAAACAACTGATCTCTGCCCCCTGCTCAATCCACAGGGTGCTTTCCACTGGTGCTGATAAATCCAAGCTGTGCCCAGGGAAAGCAGTTCCCCTCTGATATCCATAATGCTGGAAATGAGGTATTTATCTGCAGCCTATTTGTGATGAGCTAAGTAAATCATAACTCCAGCAAAGACTCTCTAATGCTGCAGGATAGCCATTGTTTTGTGTAAAAGGAGCAATGATTTCTGTGCCTGAGAGTCAGACACCCAGCTGGTGTGTGCCTGGATACTTCCACTGACTTTGCTAAGGAAACAGCAAACTGGAGAGCAGAAATGGAAAGTCAGCTTGGTTTTTATTCTTTCCTTTCTAAGATCTTTGAAAAAAAAAAAAAAAGAAGTCTGATTTTGAAAAGTCCTATTAAGAATTTAAGAATTGTGGCTTTGGAGCTAAGTGAGACATTGACCTTGAATTTGTTCCCTCTATGAGGTAAATCTCACCCAGGAAATGCTGATATTTGAGCACAAAGCTCCCATGAATTTTACTGCTGTGTTTGTGTGTGTCTGATAAATACACTTAACAGTGTTGCCCCAGTACCAGAGGCTCGAAGGCTCAGGGAAGGCCATAAAATCTCTGATGATTATCTGAATCCATTCTGGAATATAAAATTAGTATAAAAACTTGACAAGAGCACAGCTCTTCTCACAGCACATCTGCGTTGGCTCCTATTGATCAGTGGTAAGGAAGAACCTGTAGTTATCTGCTGAAATTTAACACAGGAATTTTCCACCCTCACACTTCACATCCTCAGCCAGGGCTTGCAGCTCTCAGCAGGGCCCAACTGGAGAGCAAAATCCTTGTTTTCTCCACAGTCAGGATGGGCTGAGAGCACCCCTAGGCAGGTCCTGTCTGGTGTGAAGCAAGTTATTAAGTCCTGGTAACTTGATTGCTCTTGACAATATCCATTGTGTCTGGATGGAATTGGAGTTGCTTCAGTTATGCCTGTGTGTCCCCATGAGGCTCAGTGTGTTTTAACTAAATTCACATCATTAGTTAATTAGGATCCACTTTCCTAAGTATCTCAGTACTGTGCAGGAAAACTAGGACAGAGCAGGGAGACATTAACCAGCTCATTTATTAGCCAACACTGTCTATTCTGTCATTGCTACTAGATGTTTCTCCACAGTATATTTTAGCATTTTGCTGTTGGTCCTTCTCTGAGCCTATTGATGGGAAGAGAATGTAAAATAAGGAAGAAGCCACTGAACATTTGGGCCCTTCCACACAAAACTGTGGTTTGAGGTCCAGTCTGGGTCCTGCACAAGAGCTGGTTCTTCCTTTCCCTGGGGTATATGATGCACCTGTGGGTGCTGGTGCTGCCTGGGCTGTATCACTGAGCACAGCTGTGTCTCACATTCCCAGAGCTGATCCCAGAGCCTCTCAGCCTGAGCTGCTGGGCACTGGGATGTTGCCAGTGTGTGTGTGGAGCTCTCAGTAGTGGTGATTTAGGACACAACGCAGGGAGCAGCCCCAGAGCTGCCCCTCTCCATCAGGAGCTAATCTTTCCCAGTACCTCCCTATCTGCTGGGAGCTGGTGGTGTTCCCTCAGTAGAAATGACACCAGCTGACAGGGCCACATTAGTTACAGCAAATTAACCTTGGGAGCACTAGTAGAGAAACAGCCATGCAAACAGCTTCCACAGGAGTTCAGCTGCTGCTTGCTGACTACAGAGGATGGGAGAAGTGTGGATTCCCACCCTGCAGGGTGGGAAGGAAGAGCCTGTGCCACAGAGCTCTGACCTGCTCAGGGGCATCACTCCCAGGGACACTCACAGCACAATCAGCTGGGGAGGTTTTGAAGCAAAGAGGCTGAAAAGCAGAAGAGCAATTCCTTGTCTCTCTTGGAGCAGTGAGTAGGAGTCAATGCATTCAGAGTTCTTACCAAAGTGCCAGTCAGAGGGAGGGAGTGGGACAGGCTGAGATGAGGGACATCATATTTCTGCTCCTCGTGGTGCTGTTGCAGCTCAGCATTCGTTAACCAATCCTCAGTGGCACAGACCTACCTGCCCCAGGGAATTAATGAGTGTGATTGAGACCATCTTCTGGGCTCCAGGCAGCTCCAAGTCAAAATTAAATGTATCAGGGAGACTTTCACCTTAATAAATCTTCTACCCTGGGTGGTTGCAAACACACACTTGTGCCTTGCTTGGAAATAAGGCAACGATTGCAAAAGTGGATTCAGTTGATAGAAGCATTTGGGGGCAAGGTCTGTCATTTCCCTGTCTTCATAGAATAGTTTTGTTGTTACACCTGTAGGCACTGCTGGAACAAACACAGTGGCATAAGGTACACGCAGAGCTGGAGTACAAGGGCTGCCTGGGGTCAGCACTGAGGTGCAACAGAAGAGCTAGGAAGGAAAAAACCCTTCTTGCCTGAATAATAGGCTGATGAATATTTATTGCTTAGCCCTGCAGAGAATCAGGATGTGAAATATTGGGCCAAAACAAGTGTATTTCTAGCTGATGCTTAAATGCAAAACATAATTGTGTGCTTAAAATTTAAGGTGCTATGTCAAAAGATGTGATTCTAGTAAAATTGGCCCCAGGGGCATAATTCAGTGCTTATTAGCCTCCTTGATTTTGTGATTATACCAACCCAAAGATGAGGAGAAGGTTGAGCTACTTCTACAAGTGATGGTTCAAAAAAACCCTCTTTGTTTTAAATCTCTTAGCACTCTGGGCTGAAAAGAAATACAGTCATTAAATACAATGAACTATCCCAAAGCAAACCTGAAACAAATCACAACATTGACTTTTTCAGTCCCTGCCTCCTTTTTCCTTCCCTTAAAGCAGCAGTTTCTCTGTGGCAGAGTAAATGCAAACAGGAGAGAAGGGACCACGTTGGGCTCATCCAGTGTGAGCCATGACTTGGCTGATGCCTTGGCACTCCAGGACAGAGCCAGTTAGGTTTGGTCACTATCCAGCCCAATCAAGAGGCAAAGGACTGAGCTGGTGCTTTCCCAGATGAGGCTGTGACCTGTGGGAAGGATTTTGTGGCCACCAGATGCTCATG
>NW_008658290.1:0-1829 GCF_000695815.1 Acanthisitta chloris | reverse complement strand
CAGCAGGAAGAATTCCTGGGCCTGACAATCACACTGGGAAGTTTGTGACATGGCAAAGGGCCCACCACGGGAGGAACCTGGAGATGGGAGAAGAGGTTCTGCAAGTCTCCTGCAGACCCCAGTCCCTTCCTTGGGCTGGGGTTGCTCTCCCAGGAGCCCAAGGCCATCTGCTCCCATGCCCAACACAACATTTTCTTTGTGGTCTTTCTTTGGTTAAACCACTTTAGGCTCCTGGTTCAGAACCAGAACTGTGGGACTTACAGACCCAATCCCCACCCCCCCAGAGCAGCTAGCAATGTAAAATTTCCTGAGCAAATCCCTCTCTGGATTGCAGGTTTTTAAGGATAGACAGGAGATGCTCAAAGTCTCCAAAGGGATTTATAATGTTGCTGGGTTTGTGATTGTATCAGTGTGAGTCTCTATTTACTGTTTGTTCTTCAGTTTGTGTTTGTTGCTGTGATTACATGTGAATCTCAGCATTAGGCACTTGTTTCTTTATGAAAAGTAATGTTTGTAACCCTAGTAGATTTAGAGGAAAAATGGGAGATGTTCCTTGTCTGTACCTTGGGGCAAAGAGACAGAAACCTAAGCTCAAACTTTAAAGCCATTTCTTAAATTTAATCAGACTTTAGTGTTTGAGCTGTGCCTTTGACACACAATAGCCTCAGCTGAGCTGTTTGCTGCTTTCCCTGTCCTTCCCCTGCCTGAGGCAGGTGCTGTCCTGATAACACTGTGACCACTCCAAGGGAAAATTTTTCTGTTTGTTATTGAAAGTCACTCAGACGGAAATTCCTAATTCCTAATGCTTTATGTCTGGTTATAAATTCAGAGCAAGGCAATAGGATTCAGACTCTCCAGGGCTCTGTGCTTACCTCTGAGCTGGGCTGGAGCACCTCTGCATTGGGGAAAGACTGGGAGAGTTGGGATTGTTCAGCCTAGAGAGGAGAAACTTTGGGGTGACCTAATTGTACCTTCCAGTGCCTGAAGGAGCTACCGGAAAAATGGAGAGAGACTATTGACACAAGGGCCTGGAGGGACAGGACACAGGGAATGGCTTCAACTGACAGAGAGGAGGTTTAGATGGGATACTGGGGAGGAATTCCTCCCTGGGAGGTGCTGAGGCTCTGGCACAGGTTGCCCAGAGAAGCTGTGGCTGCTCCATCCCTGGGAGTGTTCCAGCCCAGGTTGGATGGAGCTTGGAGCAGAGGTGACCCACCCCATGGCAGGGGGAGGGACTGGATGGGCTTTAAGTTCCTTCCAGCCCAAACCATTCCATGACAGAATGGTACAGGGATGCAGCTGTCCAGCTCCAGCCATTCCCTCTCCTGCCAGAGCCAGAACTATATGTTTATGGAAGCTCTGTCAGAAATGTGCTCCCTTAGTCCACATTCCTACTGCTCTACAGCCAAGGCAGATCCACCTCCTGGCTGCTACTCCCCAGCCTGGTAGTGCACCAAGCCACACATCTTCCCTTACCCTCTGGCAGCCTAACCAGCTTCTCTAATGTAATTAAAATGATAATTATTCCCTGTCCAGAACATTTCTCTTACTTATAGTCTGTGGAAGTATTAAAGTTGATTAAACACATATGCTGCTGGTAGATAGCTCCTCCAACCACATATGGAGTGAGAAAGGGTGAGCTAAGGGAGGCAAAATAGAACATAATATTCTGCTAATGCAAAAGAAAGGGTAACTGAGCAAAAAAAAGAAGAAAAGCTCAGTCCTGATAGAACAAACTGAATCAGAGAGGTAATGTTATTCCCAATTATTTCCTGGTGTTTTACTGCACGTGGAGATTGCTAAGTAAGGTCTGAGGTACATATACATAT
>NW_008658289.1:0-449 GCF_000695815.1 Acanthisitta chloris | reverse complement strand
AATCATTTCCCTGGAATCATTATCCTAGCCCCGCCCTTCACTATAATAATGCACGTGCTTACTAAATTGAGGCAGTGGGCCCAGGTGATTCCAAGGGTCTGATTTGCAACCACTCAGCAGCTTAGTTTGTGAAATTTGGCTGCCTTCCCTGTACTGTTAGTCCTTTTATGTCGGTGCCTTTGCTTAAGCCAGGTGCATACATCAGTGGTTCCTTTGTTCTCTTATATCCAGCGATGGCTCCTTTGGTCTCTTATCTTCTTGTTCCATCCATCCATCTCCTGGTTCCTGCCCAGTGAGCATGTAGTCTAAAACACACAGCTCCTCATTCCTAGTCCAGTAAGCATATCCTATACGTCTTGTTTTAGGCATTCCCTAAAACGCAGTTCCCCATTCCTAGCCCAGGAACCGTGTTCTATACGCCCTGGTTTAGCCGTTACCTAAAACACAGA
>NW_008658288.1:0-5712 GCF_000695815.1 Acanthisitta chloris | reverse complement strand
CCCCCGGCCGGGCAAGCCCTCGGCGCAGCGCGGCCGTGCCTGGCAGCGATGCAGCAGCCGAGAGCAGAGCTGCAAAGTCTCCAACTTACACGGCACCCCTAAAATAGTCCTGATTTCATCCCTGAAAGGATTTCCTGGCTTTGTGTGTCTTAACTAGCCTTGGCCATTTTTGTAGAATAACCCCATTATTCACAGCTCTGAGGGTACAATCTGCTAAAGTCACTTAATAAAAAAAAACCAAAAAAAAACAGAGGAGAAAGAAAAACCTTCAAAGGGCGTGAGAAATAAAGGCAAACAAACAATTGTCTGTGGCTCTCAGCTCCCCTTGATCGTGGATACTCGCTTCATTAACAGCAGAAGCATTATATGCTTAAAACTGGAAGCCTTAAGATGCGTGATAATACTGCAAAACTAATTTGGGGGGTGGGGGGACAAGTGGATCTGAAGGTTAATTACTATTTTTGACAACAAAGTGAGACTTTAACTCACACAACTTAACTCATAATGAGTGGTATGGTTACCACTCCAAATTTCCTGCTTTTAATCGACTCGAGCAGGTATTTAAAGACACAGAGGTTGCAGCCGCAGCGTGTTGAGCACAGAGATGAAAAAAATGAGGAGTAAGAAAGTAAAAAACCCCTGAGATAGTGATTTTCCGTTTCCAGTTTGGGAGCCCCAGAGCTGTGCTGGTGACAGCACAGCTCTGTACGTGGTGCATTTGAACCTCCCGGCAGCAGCTCTGCTTTCCTGGTTACCTCCTGGTGACCCCTCGGAAGGAACCCGCCGATTCCCAGCGGTCTGGAGACCACAGGTTGGAAACCACTGGTTTTGCATAAACTTGTGTTCTTCGGCGCAGGCTTAGGTCACAGGGGCTCCTTTTAGCAAATTGTCCAAGGATGATGTGTACTGCATAAATTAAAACATCATGTCCCCTTGCCATGTGAAAGCATTATTAAAAGAAGCATAATAAGGGATTTCCACCATGTTATCAAGCGTACAAAGAAAACTCCGAATGGGAGGGATGGCTGTCATCGGGGTAGAACAAGCTGGGATTTTGGAGAGGCTTGAGAAGCGCTTTGAATAGCCCGTCAGTTGGACAAGGATCAGTGCTGACAATAGCCGGTCTATATGTGGTATGGCCTGTTAACATACAGCAGCAATCATTAAAGGCCTGAGCCGGACAACAGAGCTCTTCGGGGCCCTGAGTGACGTTAGTGGGTTTGGAAGAGCCACCCTGGTTGCTTGCCTGCCCTGCTTCACCCCACTGAGAACCAGAAGCCCCGAAACCACCGGGGCTCAATCCTGATCCCCTTTCTATCAAGACCTTAGAGCCATATGCTGTGATGACTCGCATCTCCAAGAGTATGGCTGATGGAAATCAATGCCCAGATGTTTCTGTCTCATCCCACTACCCACTATGGAATTACCTGCAAATCCCAGCAGAAATTTTGTGGAGGAGCTGTAGGTTAGTGCCATGCCTAACCTTGTCCCACCATGCATCGTGAAATAATAACATTCTGAAGCTACCAAAAATATGAGTATTCTGTAAGACTCTCACCAAGAGATTGTTTTATTATTCCACATGTGCACAGACAACCGAGTATTACAGGGGTTTCCTCCTCATTTTGAAGGTTCCAAACCCTGATGCAATATAGTTCCCCAGGGCAGGGGGTTTGAACTGGGTGATCTTTAAGATCCTTTCCAACCCAAGCCATTTCATGATTCCATTTATCATAGGTAAATGAACATCACAGTTATGTGAACGTTGTGTTGCCCTGAAGCAGGAGGGCAGGTGGGCAGAAGTTTCAACTTCCAGGCTCCAAATTTCAGGGAGTAGCTTAAATAAGCAGTGTAATACATTTGATGGAAACTCTCACCTTACACCCCTAAATACATGTGAATAATAATGTTTTTGCATGCAATATGTTCTGCCCATTGCCATGATTCCTATCAGGAGAGCAAGGGAGGATGAAAAGTTCCCATCTGACAGATGAAGGAAGCTGCACCAGAATTTGGAGTCTGGGCCATAGGTACATTTCCAAAGCCACAAACGTGGGGATGGGAATTAAAGTAGTTGTGCTAAGGGCAAATGGGAATAACTACACTAAAATCTGGTCAATCCTATCCCTTTCTATGAAAATTCCTGCCTTAACCATGAGTTCCTGGCGGCATCGCTGCCTGGCACGGCCATACATGGGGTGCTGGCTCCAGAGCCAAGTGTATCGCAGAAATGCCTGCAGAGTTGTGTTGCATTTCCACAGGGTCTTGAGTCTGTTGCGAAATGCACTGTGGAGGAAATAACTTCCCAGCAAAAGTGTGCAGACTGCAGAAAGGAAGCGAACAGAACGGAGAGAGGCTGTGTTTCCCCTTTTGTTTTGCAGTAGATCTTCTTATGTGGAGCAAAACAAATGGTAATACTATTTTAACAGAAAAACTGCTTCACAAGCAGAATTTATTTAAAAAACCTGAAATATACCTCAGAGTGAAAGTTCCCTGTGGAAGTGAATGCAGTTATTAAGCTCGCTGTGATTCACGGATCGGTTCGAGTAGTGCGCGCTGGCCCAGACCCGCGGCATAGCCAGGCCACGCCGTGGGCCAGCAGGCACCTAAAACTCCCTGCCCACCATGCTGATGCCACTATCCAGCTGGATAAATCCCCTGTTCACAACCGGGAAAGACGCAAATAGGTACAGCTGCCCTCAGATATATTTTATTTGTACATAGTCCGGCGGTGTTATCGGTGCTGGAAGCTGACGGACACCTCTCACAATGGTACAAAATCATTCTCTAGTGATACAGAGTGATTACAGCGCACAAAACTGATATTGCTGTTGTCCTAAATCCAATGTTTTATCAGGCAGTTTGGCATAAACACTTTGGACCTAATCTCGCATGCCTCAATGAAAATTTCGCTTGATAAAGTTTGCGCAAGAGTGGTATAAACATGGTGTGGCAAATGATGTTTATATGCTCATACACACCCATACACACACTATTTATTTTAGTATATCATGTATCTATGCATTGTCATATTTATTTATGCAATCTATTTCTCAAAAAGGAAAGTAAGTCTTTTGTCACTGCTTTTTGGAGAAGAACATGTAGCATTCAGGATGCACTCGGAATATAAAACCTGAGATTCAAGGCAGGGCGTGAAAAATAAACCTTAAGAATTGCTGACTGGACTTTGCAAAGATTCAGGTATAACACAGACAGAGGTATATGACAAAAGTTACATCTAAGAGAAACAGGAGTATTAATACTAATAATGAACATCACCTACACTGCTCAGAAGCAGTGGTGGCCTTTTAGCCCTCTTTAACATGCTGCCCATCACTGCAGGCTTTTCTCTGGGGTCTGTAACTTTCACAATGAGATGGGCATTATTTCACCAAATAACTAACTAACTAACTAAATAAATAAATCTTTAAAAAAATCAAACCAGCAATCTGTTTCACTAACTAAGTAAATTTTTTTCACATTTCTTATCTATGTTATAGTTCTGGGAAGACAAAGAAATAATAATCTGAGTGACCTATTCAGACAAAAACTCAGACAACTTTGTGCCTACATGAGAGACGGGCTGGTTAGGAGGGCATTGTAACAAGTGCAGGTTTATTACTGCTTTACTCGCACAAAATTCATCTGCAAATCTCTTCTGCAGCTAATTTTTATGAAATACTTTTAGCCCTGTTGACCCAGAGCACAAATATGTCTGATCACTTTTCTCGCGGATACAGAGCAGGAAAGTTTTCCATCACAAGTTTTGCTAACTGTCTATTTTCTGCTATTAAAAATACCTCTTTCAGCCCTAAATTAGGGATTATTTAAAAGACGGTAAATTCTGTGTTCTTCATAGGGAGAACAGGCACTAACACACCTAGTTTTGAAATCCCCACTTTTAGCCCATAAACTTTGAATTGAATGAAATCTCTTCTCTTTCACCGAGATTAGTAAATTTGCACTTCCGTACCTTCTCTAATTTTATAGACAACTTCGTAACGTGCAAGGAGTGAGTCATAAAAGTTGTGCCATATCTCACGTGAAAAGGTTGGTTCTAACAACTCAAATCTGCACAACACCCAACGCTTCTGCCTAAAAGACGTCATAAAAAATCAGAGAGAAGTGCACCCGATCTCTTTCACCGAGATTAGTAAATTTGCACTTCCGTACCTTCTCTAATTTTATAGACAACTTCGTAACGTGCAAGGAGTGAGTCATAAAAGTTGTGCCATATCTCACGTGAAAAGGTTGGTTCTAACAACTCAAATCTGCACAACACCCAACGCTTCTGCCTAAAAGACGTCATAAAAAATCAGAGAGAAGTGCACCCGATCCCTCTGCCTTTCCCAATGCCTGTGGCTTCTTTGGAATAGCGAAAGAAACGTGTTAGTATCAGCACCTGAATTTTTTTTTGAAGTCTTTATCACTGTAATTCACTGACCTGCCGCATTGTAAGCCCTGGCAATATAGATCCCTGTGCCGGGCACCCTGCGCTAGTACTGGATTTCTCTGGAGAGGCTGCTTTGTTGTTTTTTTCGCAGAAAAGAAGTTTTTCTTAAAAAAAAGAGAAGTGTAATCCGTGTGGGCTGCCTGTCACAATCACTGCTTTCCGCTCTTAACAGCAGGGAGAAGGTGAGACCATCCTCTGCTCACCCGACTGTTGTGTTAACTTCTATGCTGGGCTGGGATGATTTCCACAGGGTAACCCCCGGAACAGCCAGGCGCGATGCACAGGTGGCCGTTACAAAGGGATACACTCAGCTATGGTTTTATTTGGATTCCTGGAAAAGCACAAATCACGACACCGCCCCACGTACGTATGCTCGACCCCTTCCTTAACTTCTTGGCTGAAAAGGTTATTTCTGAGCCTGTGGAGCAGGTGTATGTACGGTCGTGAAACTCGTGGGCTGAGCCACACAGACTGTATTATTTCTCCCTCAGAAAACTGAAAAGTCGAGCCAGGAGATCCCCCAGCCCAGCTCCCTCCCTCTCCAGGAGGAAATAAGCATTTCCTTAAAAATATTCTATTTTTTTTATCCTCTTCAGATTCAGATTGTCACTAAATATAGAAACTCTTGCAGCCACACAAACCGTGCATCGCCCCACAGCTGCTCATTTGCAATTTGTTCTGCACTTAAAAATCTCTTAATGCTACAAATAAACTTTGGGAAAGTTACATCCCAATAAACAATGAGGTGTTGTTTAAAATTATATGTGCTACTGTATTATTAGGTCTCTACCGACACTACAATTATCTTTTGAAGCTGGCAATAACGCATTAGCTGTTCAGTCAGACGCAGAAATAGACTGGTGGATAAGCCCTCTGCCATATTTATGAATGGAAAATATTTTAAAAGATTGTTTCCACTTTCTTCTTTGTCCTTTCCCCCGAAAGGAGCCTCCTCGCCGAGCCTCTTTCCCCCACGTCACTTTAATATTCATATATATATTATCCATACATTGCGATACATGATTAACTGCTTCCCCCCCTCCCCGCCACACACCGCCCCAAACAATACAGATACTTATTGGATTAACTACTCAGTCCTCGCTGGAAGGAAAGCGGTATCCGTGAGCTCTCGCTTTTATTTGCACGTACAGTTGTAGATCTGTGGCATGACAACAAAAATAAAAAAGAATAATAAGAAAAATTAAAGTGGATAATCCCTACGCGGGAGCGCAGTATCCGCCGCAGCATCCGCTCGCTTC
>NW_008658287.1:0-270 GCF_000695815.1 Acanthisitta chloris | reverse complement strand
GAACTCAGAAAAGACACTCCAACAACGAATACGGACTTCAAATATGGCTGTGGCCATGCAAACAGCGCAATGTCTTACAAATCAAGTAAATGAGAAATGGCTAATGAATACGTACTGACCCGCATGATGAAGGGAGCCAAACCTTTTGCGTAGAGTGTGCCCAACTAGAGGAGTGATCCTCCGGGTGCCCAGCACCCTCCCTGCTTTTGAATGCTCTGCTTCTTAACATTTCAAGGTAGTGTTAAGGATTAGTTTACTTTGCTGCTTTTC
>NW_008658286.1:0-490 GCF_000695815.1 Acanthisitta chloris | reverse complement strand
TGTTTTCAGGGTGGTTTATTGACAATTTTGGGTCAATTTCATTTTTGGGTCGATTTCTCTCATTTTAGGTCAATTTCTCCCATTTTTGAGCTGATTTCTCTTCATTTTGGGTCAATTTCTCTCGTTTTTGGTGTTTTCAGGGTGGTTTATTGACAATTTTGGGCCGATTTCTCTCATTTTTGTGCCGATTTCTCTCATTTTTGGGGCAATTTCTCCCATTTTTGAGTCAATTTCTCCCATTTTAGGTCAATTTCTCCCATTTTTGAGCTGATTTCTCTCATTTTTGGGTCGATTGCTCCCATTTTTGGTGTTTTCAGGGTTATTTATTGAGAATTTTGGGCTGATTTCTCTCATTTTGGGTCCCATATTCCCATCCTCCATGGATGGTGTGACTTGGACAAGCACAGACAGCTGGAACGTGCTGGAACGGGCAAACCTGGCACACCTGGGGGCAGTTCTGGGACTCTCTGGGGCAGTTCTGGGTCTCTCT
>NW_008658285.1:286-1108 GCF_000695815.1 Acanthisitta chloris | reverse complement strand
AGAACAGTTTGATTTGGAAGTGACCTTAGAGGTCCAACCCCTCTGCTGTGAGCAGAGATGCTACTCACCAGAACTGAGATTTTGGAAGGGATTCTAGCACTAATTTTAACATTCCAGAAACAGTTTATCCTGTGATCTGGTTTAGGTGGCAGTTTGCAGGGTGGAGATCCAGAGCTTGTCAACAAGCATCAGGTGAATAGGAGTCAACAGGTCTGTGCTGCTGTGGGAAAGGCAGATGAAGTGCTGGAATGTATCCTGCAGGATACATCAGTTCCCAGTCCTCCTCTGAGTGAGGACTGGAAGCAAGTGCCTTTGACTAGGTGTGGGCACCACCCCAAAGGAGACACAGACCTACCAGAGCGAGACCAGAACAGCTATGAGGTAATGATGAATTATCTGGAAATAAGCCCAAGGAAAGGCTGCAAAGTGATTTAACCTGGAGGAAGACACATTAATAGTCTCCTGAAAGGTGAAAGGCAGCAGTAAACAAGGACCAACCTGTTCTCCATGGAGGTATGGAGGGACTGAGACTTCTCTATCTATCAGCTATTGAAAGATCTCAAATAAAGAGGCAGGCATTGCTCAGGAACCATTCAAGGCAGCAAATGTGAAAGGTAAACTGCAGAACAAGTACCGTTTGTCACCTCAAGAGGCCTTTGGAGACATGTCCTCTCCTGTCTGGGCAGCTCCCTTGACCTCTGAAATTTTCTTTTTGTGGATCAGAATTGGGGGGAAGGCCAACAAGGCTGACATATTGGTGGGAGTCTGTTACAGACCACCCAATCAGGATGATGAGGGTGATGATTTATTCTACAGGCAGCT
>NW_008658285.1:0-212 GCF_000695815.1 Acanthisitta chloris | reverse complement strand
TAGAAGAGGCAATCTAAGAGGTTCCTCGAGTGCATAGAGGATAATTTCCTACTTCAGCTGGTAGATGAGCCTTCCAGGGGTGGGGCTCTTCTAGACCTGCTGTTCACAAACAGAGGTGGGAGATGTGGTGGTTGGAGGCTGTTTGGGGCACAACAACCATGAAATTACAGAGTTTTTGATACTTGGGGATGCAAGAAGGGTCATCAATAAAA
>NW_008658284.1:467-1468 GCF_000695815.1 Acanthisitta chloris | reverse complement strand
TGTGAGGGCTGTTTGAGACATAATAAAATCTCTGCATTTTTGATCCAGTGTGTTTATAATGCACATTCTAATGTATCTTTATTAAGCTATACCAAGATCTTCCACTGGCCTGTCATGGAGCAGATCCTCCTGGCAGCTCTGAGAAGGCACATGGAAGATGAGGAGGTGATTGGTGACAGCCAGCATGGCTTCACTAAGGGCAAACCACATCTGACCAATTTAGTGGCCTATGACAGGGTTAGTGTTGGTGGATGAGGCAAGGGCAACTGCTGTCATCTACCTGCACTTGTGCAAAGCATTTGACAGTGTCCTGTGTGACATCCTTGTCTCTAAACAGGATAGATGTGGATTTGATGGATGGACACCTCGCTGGATGAGGAATTGGCTGGACAGTCATACTCAGTATTGTGGTTAATGGCTCAATGTCCAAATGGAGAGCAGTGATGAGTTGTATCCTCAGGGGTTGGGACTGGCACTGGTTTAGAAGTTTTGTTGGTAACAAGGACAGTGGGATCAAGTGCATCCTCAGCCAGTTTGCTGCAAACACCAAGCTGTGTGGTGTGGTTGGTTGGAAGGAAGGGATGTCACCCACAGCGATTGTGCGTGTGATGGTAATGCATGTTCCAAGGTGTTTTTACTAATGGAATGAAGTGAATGGTCACACATTTACAAGTGCCCCAATGCTCTATTCTCCTTTGTGCCTTATGCTTCTGTAAAATGCCAAAGGGGTGCAAATAATGTGTAATGGGCCCTACTTTATATTTACTGTACCACATCTGGCTTGTTCTTATATAGTGCCTCTGTGTGATAGACCAAAAAAATGAACTGTTTTGTCTTAACAATGTACCCAAGTGCAGTGTACCAAGATGCCAAGATGATGGTTCTCTGGCCTTGCAGCACCAGAGAATTGGCAGTGCTGGGACAGGCAGATATGGAATAGACACAGCAGCCGCCCCATGTGAGGAGTTCAGTATGTGAGAACTGCTGCCACTATGACTCCA
>NW_008658284.1:0-292 GCF_000695815.1 Acanthisitta chloris | reverse complement strand
ATGAAGACTGGATCAACAGGATGCTGCTGGATCCTTGGTGGTTACTATCCTTTGCTTTTTATAATATTCTTTGTATATTTCCTTCTTTCCCCCTTTTCTACTTCTCTCTCCGATGCTAATTGAGTTACAGTTTTAACTTCCAACATCTGACTTCGTTTGTGTCTTAATCTCGTTCTGGGTGTCTTCTATCCTAAATCGTCTCTGCTTCCGCGGGTTGGGACACCCCGGAAGAACAGGAAGGTGCTACTTACTGCAGTACCTTACGGACTGCAATGGGACTTAAAATCTGTGC
>NW_008658283.1:0-3820 GCF_000695815.1 Acanthisitta chloris | reverse complement strand
AGGGAAAAATTCCTTCCCAATATCCCAAGCTTCATCCATTTTTCCTTCTTTCACAACGATTTCCATAGTCAGGATTCCCAGGAGGGCTTCCCACCTCATGCTGGAGTGTCCTGGTGTCCTGAAGTGTGAGGGAGGCAACGGAGTAGCAGAGAGGAGCTGGGGAAAGACACTCATAATGTGTAATGAGCCTTTAATGCTCTCCCTGGCCCCTTCCCAACACATATGGGAGTTGGATGAGCCAATTAAACCAACACCAATTAAATCAGCATCAATCACATCCAGTAAAGCAGAGGTGGGGCCTGGGCAAACACCCTGCTGTGAGGGATGTCAGGGCTGGCCTGAGGTTGACTCTCTGCCAGTTGGAAAAAGCCAGACCAGGGAGGCACCAGCAAGGAGAGGGAAGGGATGGGTGGGGATCTGTGCCAGAAAGAGGGGTGCAAAAGGGGAGAGGGGTAACAGTCTGGTGGACAGAGCTCAGGTGCCACTTGGGACGGGCCTCCCTCTCATTGAAGCTCTTTTACAGGGTCACCTTGAGCCCTGGATGGTGACACTCCTTGTGGCAGACCATCAGCCCTCCCCTGAGCCAGTCCTGCCCTGGGCTCAGCCCCAGACACATCCTCCATGTCCTGGAGGGGCTCCAGCAGCTCTGGGTGCTGAGCAGGGTGAGCTCACTGACTGCATCACTGCACTTTGCCCTTCTGCTTCCAGCCCAGGCCAGTCCTGAGCAGCTGGGGCTGCAGTGCCCAGCAAGGGGCTGGAGAAGTCTGTGTGAGCTCCCCTTTCCTTCTCTTCCTCTTCTTTCACACTCCTTGCTTTGCTCTCCCTTTGACCTAGACCCCAGGAAGGTGCTTTCCTGCCTCACCTTGGCTGGAAGAGCCTTGTCCTGTTCCTTGGGGATTTGTGTCCTCTCCTCTCTCCCCTCTCTTTTCTCCCTTCCCCCTCTCCTTTCTACATTCTCCCCTCTCACTCTCCTTTCTACATTCTCCTCTCTATCCCCTCTCCTCTTTTCCTTTCCCCTTCTCCCCTCTCCTTCCTTCCCTCTCCTCTCTCCTCTCTCCTCTCTCCCCTCCTCTTTTCCTTTCCCCTTCTCCCCTCTCCTCTCTCCTCTCTCCTCTCTCCCCTCCTCTTTTCCTTTCCCCTTCTCCCCTCTCCTTTCTCCTCTCTCCTGTCTCCCTTTTCTCCTCTCCCTTCTCCCTTCCCCCCTCCTCTCTCTCCTCTCCCTTTCCTTTCTACCTTCTCCTCTCTCCCTTCTCCCCTCTCTCCCTCTCCTGTGTGTCCCCCTAGGTAGTCCAGGAGGTCCCAGGGTCACTCCAAAGCCATTGGGAGAGCAGATCCAAGTGGCTATAACCACCTGCAAGTGAAGAGACCCAAAGGGCAGGGGAGATGTCCTATGGGAGAGGTGCAAAGGCAGTTCTGGGGCTAAGCAGTGCAGTGCCAACTCTTGACTTCATCCACACAACTGAAGCACAAAGGAGCAGTGACTCTAATTAAGTGCCACAGCCCTTTGGGAAGTATCAACCCAGAAAAACAGTTTCCCCAAGCTTCAGGCAGGGTGATTTTAAACAAGTGCCTCAGAAACAGCTTAAGATGAAAGCTCCCAAATTAAAATCCTTGCAATCAGTGTGGAGGCTACTTATGCAACAACCTCCTGAGGAGGAATTGCAATCCCAGAGATAAAACTCGAAACAAATACACAGACAGGAGATGAAGGCAAAAAAGAAATGAAACTTGGTCCAAAAAGTGAGATACAAAGGGCTGGTTGGGCTGCTTTGAAATATGGCAACTGAGCCCCAATGTCAGCTGGAGTGGGAGGGTGGAGAGGGTGTCCAGGCTCCAGGGCACCTTCCCCGAGCAAGGAGGGGGGCTGTGCTCAGGCACCTCTCTGCATGCTCAAGACCTTTGGATGGCTCTGTAGTTAGGAGATTGGGGGGAACACAGTGGTGGCATTAGATCCTTCGGTTTGGGACAAGAAGTCCCCAGCAGAGCATCCCCTCATCCTTGGAGTGATGGGATATTTTTCTCCCCAGCTTTGGAGTGATGAGATATTTTCCTCCCCAGCCTTGGAGTGATGAGATATTTTCCTCTCCAGCCTTGGAGCAATGGGATACTGTTTACCCCAGACTGGGAGTGATGGGATATTGTTCTCCCCAACCTTTCAGTGATGGGATACTGTTTTCCCCAGACTGGGAGTGATGGGATATTGTTCTCCCCAACTTTTCAGTGATGGGTATTGTCCTTTCATCTGAGTTCTTGGCAGGGTTGGTGGGATGAGTGGTGGCAGGGCCTGTGTGGAGCCTGGGAGGCTTGGCCAGCTCCAGGTCTAGGAGAGTCCTGCAAACACACAGCTTCTTCCAAGCTTTCCTGGGGAGAAGAGACCCAGTGTGACACCTGGAAATGCTTGAGACAACCCCCTGGTTTCTCACATAGCTCTTGGGGATGCAGGAGCTGGGAGGGAGGAGCAGGAGAGCAGGGGACACACAGGGCATTGCAGGGCTATATACTGGGGGCTGAGTCCTTACCCATGGCAGCACAGGAGTGCCCTGAAGGTTTGCATTGTCCAGAGACTCCTTGTCTCTCCTGAGGGGAGATGGTGGATCACATGAAGACTCACAGCTCTAATGTGCATTGGTTGTATCCTCCAAGCATGGATTGATGCTACTCCTGAGCCCTTCAAAGGTACAGGCTGGGCAAGGCTGGGGAGCTCAGCACAGGGAGAGGGTGTGCTCAGGTGTGACTTGGGACACCGTGAGGCACAGCCAGGGACACTGGAACTGGCTGTAGCTTTCAAAGGGGCACAGGGATGGCATCAGAATCGCCCAAAGTCACAGGTGACTTTCTAAGTCCCTTCCAGTACCTAGAGGGGCTTACATGAAGGCTGGAGGGGAACTTTGGGCAAGGGCATGGAGTGACAGGCCAAAGGGGAATGTCCTTCAGCTGGAGGAGGGCAGAATTAGGTAGGAATTGTTCCCCATGAGGGTGAATCATCATAGAACCATCAAGGTTGGAAGAGACCTCTAAGATCATCAAGTCCAACCCTTAACCTGTCACTGCTGGAACCCCTAAACCCTAAACCAGATCCTCCAGTGCCTCCAGACACCTCTTAAACACCTCCAGGGATGGTGACTCCACCACCTCCCTGGGCAATATTCCAGTGCCTGAACACCCTCACAGGGAAAACATTTCTCCTAACATCTCCTCTGACTCTGCCCTGGCTCAGCTCAAGGCCATTCCCTCTAGTCCTCTCCCTGCAGCCAGGGCAGGACAGACATCCCCCACCTCTCTCCAACCCTGTCAGGGAGTTGCAGAGAGCCATGAGGTCACCCCTGAGCCTCTTCTCCAGGCTAACCAAGCCCAACTCCCTCAGCCCTTGCCCATGTGCTCTGCCCTTTGCTGCCCTCGGTGCCCTTGGCTGGACTCTCTCCAGTGCCTCAATGGCCTTTAGGCAGTGAGTGCCAAAGCTGAATACAATCCTCAAGATGTGGTGTTGATCTTAAAGGTCTCTTCCAACCTTTATGACTCTATGTTGCTATAATCTGCCAGCCCAGAGGTGGGTGCAGGCAGAGCTCCCCTGGCTAGCCCTGCCAGGACCTGGGCTGGATGGGCACAGTGCCATGGCCCCATGGCAAGGAAGGAGGCAGCGTGGCTACCTTGGGAGAGGGTCGGCAACCTTGGGAGAGAGTTGGTAGCCTTGGGAGAGGGTTAGTAGCCTTGGGAGAGGATTGGCAGCTTGGAAGAGAGTTTGCAGCCCTGGGAGAGAGTTGGCAGCCCTGGGAGAGAGTTTGCAGCCCTGGGAGAGAGGTGGCAGCCCTGGGAGAGGGTT
>NW_008658282.1:2827-4720 GCF_000695815.1 Acanthisitta chloris | reverse complement strand
TTACATATTATGTTATATATATTGACAAGATAAATATGAACAAGATTGAAAAAACATCTTGAAACTCACTTGATTATAGACTAATTTTTTTCTGATGAATAATACTGTAACTCAATATAAAAAGTAAATACAGAAGAAGCTTAAAGAATTAGATCACTCAAGGAAATGAAAAGGCCAAATCTTCTTTGCCTTTATGGAACAACTGGTAAAAACAAAAGCAAGAACAAATCCAAGTGATATTTTCTTAGGCTTCTCCATTATCATTTCCAGGCAGTGCTTTGTCACAAGATTAAAACAAAAGGAAGTCAATGTATTTATAGAAAATGTTTAAATATGCATGGTCATGAAGCATGTCACAACCTCATTTTATGTTATTCAAACTCATAAAATGTGAAAGAAAATTATATTTTCTCCCAATTCAACCTTTTTTAAAAGGAAATGCTGACTAAAACAAAAGAATGATGCAAAGCAGATGATCAGAATAAAAGGATGATCTGAAGTATGGATGCTAATCGAAAAGCTTTCATTTTGACTCAAAAGCTATTATGTGTTTTCATCTAGAGTTTTTGGGTTGTGATTTTTTTTTTTGCATAAATATGTTAAACAATGGATAATGCAGATTTATTTATGAATTGGTTAGGCTGGGATTTTAAATAGTCTCAAGAATTCAAGCTGGTCAAAAATTAAATAATAAAAACTAAGCCACCTGCTCCAATTAGCATACCTCATTTCTTCTCTGCTTTCTGTAGACATTTTTCCCCAGGAGCACATTCTACATGCAAAATTTGGAACACCACTGGACTTCCTTTGTTTTACTTTTTCAATACCACTTAGCTTTGCAAATCTTTAATTTTCACTTAATCCTCATTCAAGCAAATTTATTTTTCAAAGTGTAAAGATGATTTTTTAAAATGTAAAGATTAAAGATTATTTTTTAAATGTAATTTACAAATTTCCACTCAGTGGAATTATATATTATGTCTGAAGTAAGTATTCCAAACATGCTTCACTTTTATTGCTGCCATTGTTTAACCACAAGTTTAGGTACCTCTAAAATTGTATCATTAAAGTTAGCAAACTTGGGTTTGTTTTTTTTAAAAAACTGATGCATCTCCCTGAAGTAAACACAGTTTGTGCTTAGAAGTGTTAACAGTTCCCTGAAATCTGTGAGCATTTGTCTTTGAAGCATCACATGTGACAACACTTCTCTTTGAAATATTCAGACCTGTTTCTGCTGCTCTTGGGCTATATAGTCACTTTACCACACAAACCCATAGGCTGTGGTTGTGTGTCATTGCTACCCTTCAAAGCTTTTTGCCTTCTGCAGTGTTTGTTTGGTATGATTTTATTGTGTCAGTGACTAAAAGGCCCCCTTGGATTGTCAGCCTTTATTGCCTATTCCTGACAGCTGCACAAATCCTGGCTTCCTTTTTTTCATCATGAAATGAATTGGTGCAGGAATGGGGAATGCTACAGTTTCCTCCACAGAACGTTCTCCAATCAGAAAATTATAATTTCTCAGATGCATTAGCACAATATACTAGGAAACAGCTGCATAATTTAACTTAATTGTAAAGCAATACCTCATTATAGCCAGACAGTAAATTCAGCAGTTCACATTTTTTGTGTGCCTTTCAGTGCTCACATCAAGTTCTCTTTTTCATCTGCCTTTCTGCTCCCAAAGGTGCTGGAAAAAAGCCATATTTGCAATAAAAATGAATTTAATCTTCTTTAAGAACTATTTGAAATTCATGGTAGATGCCTAAGATTCAAATTGATGGGAAAGAAAGCCCTTTCAAATAACCCTGGGAAGTGTGAGAGCATATCAAAAAGAAACATCCAAAATCCAAGAACAACATTCTGTTCTGAGATACATCTTAACATCTAAATGCC
>NW_008658282.1:909-2808 GCF_000695815.1 Acanthisitta chloris | reverse complement strand
CAGGGTGGAGGTAGAGAGCTTCAAGAAGAGCACAATTCAATGCAGATGTGATGAGCACCTAATGTATGACTTGTTTTAAGACACTATGAGGCACAAAACCATTTGCGTTTCCCACTACTCATCTGGGAAAATGTAATTTATGGCATGAACTCCATCAGGCAATGTTGGCAGGGTAATACCATCTCTCCTTGTAGACACTGTGAATCTAGTCCTTTATTTCTCCCCTCTTTCTTTCTTTACATGCCTTAATAACAGTTTAATCCTAAACCAGTTCAGTTCTAAATCTTCTTCACTTCCAAGATTTATGTGTTTTAATTTAGTACTTTCTGAGTCAATTTGAACTTATTTATGCAATTACATTTGAGTTCAATGGCCAGGCTCAGCTATTTGCATAGAGTATTCCCATTACATGTCTATGTGTTGATTCCTAACTCCCTTGCAAGTTAGCAATTTACTAGATTCTCTGGGTTGAGGCAGGAAAAAATCCCACTCCGTTTCTATATTAAACATATTTTATGTCTGAAGTATCCCAAACATGCATCACTTTTATTGTTGCCATTGTCTAACCACATCTTTAGGTACCACTAAAATTTTATCATTAAATAACAACACAAAAATCTACTACAGTTCCCAGTGACTCACAGGTGTGTTACCAGTCCTGCCACTGGTTTCTGCCTCTTCAGACCAGAAGTTTTTGCTGTGTTCTGAATATGAATCAAGACTGTGCTGTCACAACTCTGAATGACACATCTTACTCTGCTTGTAGTAACTGTACATTTCCTTCCTATATTCTTAACAAAGGGTTCATCTAGTACATGGGAGAAGGAGGAAAAGGTTTTACTGAAAGGACGATATTCACCCTCTAGACTCCCACAAGGGGTTGTCTTTAGCCTCTCCAGTGCTGAAATAGAGGACAGAGCATCTTCAAGTCTACTTTCAGTCATGTAAAAAGAACAGAGAACTCATTTTGAGTAAGATCAGAACAGTAAATATTCAGAACAACTGTTTACATTCCCCTCTGTAATTTAGGACTGTTATAGAGAAGCACTCAAGAGAGAGCAGAAAAACTGCAGTGACCTTTCTTCTTGCCAGTTCTATGTGCTATGAGTAATCAGTAATTAAAGGTGTTCTGTAACTGCAGGCAAACATTAAAAAATTTAACCTCGGGCCTTTGGAGGAAGGTTAGGGGGATTTGTTCCTTTTTTATTCTTAGGTTTTGTTCCTTTTTTTGTTCACTGAGATTAAAATAAAATCACTCGGATAACCAAACAGTAACACGAGGAACCTGGAAGTGTTTGGGAAGAACACGTAATTACTGATAACAATCAATCATCCCTATAACTTCTGATCTGTGTAATTCCACACCACACCCACTGGAATTCAACTAGTTTCTAATAAATCTTTCATTAAAAAAAATAAAGTTTTGAAGCATATTTATAACCGTTTCATAATCAAATGTTGAGGTTTTCTTAATGCTAACTGCACATCTTATGTAATAAGCCTGACTTCATCGGATCAGTTGAAGATGCCCACAATACTGTAGATTGTCTTTTCTGCTTAGCAATACCTGATTTCACTGATATCTATCTAGCTTCTTCCCCATATTGTGAATTAATCCATAATCCTTGCTCTTTCTCCCACACGAGGGAACAAAAACCTCCTGGACTTTTATAACCAGGATCTGCCAGTTCAGAATCTGACAAGACATGGTGAAAAAAATTACTGTATTAGAATGCAATTACACGATGAAATTTACCTGTAGCTATCACTAAGGCTTACAACTAATTAGCTGCCAAACCTGGTCATCTGATTAAAGTAAACAGAATTATAGTCATTCCATCTAGGTTTTAGGAGAGCCATTTATTTTCTGTTGCTAATTCCAGAAGACTAGTCGAGAAA
>NW_008658282.1:0-887 GCF_000695815.1 Acanthisitta chloris | reverse complement strand
AAGAGTCTTTCACTTCTGCATTAGACAAGGGAAGGATCATCACAAATAGTGTGGTGAGATTTAAAGTGTATTATTTATACCAATCCTATTTGCCACATCCAAATGCACTGTTTTATTTAGGAAAGGCATTCAAATAAGTGCAAACCTGGGAGAAGTGAACACCTGCTATGAAATATTGCTGAGATACAAGGAAATAACTTCACTGACTGACTTCAAAAATGTTCACATTCATGTTTTCAATGGAAAATTAACCTTTGTGTTCAAACATTACCTGACTTCAGTGACCAGAATTGAAAAAAGCCCTTGATGGGGCAGAAGGAGTTTCTTGCCCTCTGCTTCTAACCTGTTGAAACACTCTGTGGGGACTTCCTTTGGGTGCAGTTCATATATTGCATGTTCTCTGGTTCTGTTTTATACACACACCCTAACCATAGACTCCTAAGCATGTCTCATGTATTGTGAAGGCTCTGGTCATGTATGGGCAACTTTTGTTTGCCTGTTGCAAGTAGAAAAATGTTTTAGACCAAGTCAGAGTGTTTCTCAGTATGTGTCAGCATGTCTGAACATGATTTAATAAATCTGATAATGAGTTTGCTATTCCTAGATAAAATTCAAGAGTAGCTTAGCTGAAGAAGTTGCACCTGTTTAACCTGGGGATGATTCAGGTCTGCTGATAAAAAAAGATGGCAGAGAAGGACAATAGCTTAGGAAATAGAAAAATGTTAGAGAGTGAAAGCTATTGTTTTTTAAGCCAAGTCCCTACAGAAAAGTTCGTCAATCTGTTGCTGCAAGAAAGCTCTATTCATAAAATGTATGTATATTGTAATAATATAAATTAATAATATATTGTTTGTTTATATTGTAATATAAATAATATAATAATAATA
>NW_008658281.1:0-278 GCF_000695815.1 Acanthisitta chloris | reverse complement strand
CTCCTCCTGGCACAGCCTCAAACCCAGCCTGGCACGGCAGGAGGGTACAGAGGGGTCACCTCATTCTTCTCCAGGCTGTACTCCTCCATCATCTTGTCCCCCTGCTCCTGGAAGGTGATGATGATCAAGGCCACGAAGATGTTGACGAAGAAGAAGGGGAAGACCACGAAGTAGACCACGTAGAAGATGGACATCTCCATCCTGTAGCCAGGGCTCGGCCATTGGTTCTCGTAGGTGTACCCCCGCACTTTGCTTGCTTGCTTTTGGTTGCAATGCAG
>NW_008658280.1:0-2828 GCF_000695815.1 Acanthisitta chloris | reverse complement strand
CCGGGACGGACACGACGACACACACGGGCTGGGGGGGGGCATGGGGAAATAAAAACTCCAGGGACAATGACAATGGAGTGACTTTACGTTTCAGATGGGGTTGATAAGGCCCTGATAGATTTTAAGAGAGGAGAGAGTCTAATAGAGCCGTCCCCGGCCCTGGCGCATCAGATGAATGGGAGCAGATTGTGCTCGGAGAAGGGATGTGATGCTTAACATGGGGCTGTGTTCTTGGGAGAGAGGAGAGGGTGGGCAGAGCACAAGAAGGAAATTGAGGCAGCTGGGGGAGGTCTCAATGACTGTCAGATAGAGACTGGTCCGAACTGGAGGGAACCGGGGGTGTCTTCCACCCCAATCCCAATCCAAGAGTGGTTTGAGATGTTTAACCCCATTGCGAACCAGGTGGGATTGGGACAGTTAGGGAGCAGCTGGATACCACAATAACATAGAAAGAAATTCCATCCATGAAGATCAGACTTCAAAAGTACACAACTGTAAGGTGGGACACAGGAGCACAAGGCTCTCTGCCACCACTGCTCCTG
Organism: Acanthisitta chloris; assembly: GCF_000695815.1. Taxonomy (NCBI): domain Eukaryota; kingdom Metazoa; phylum Chordata; class Aves; order Passeriformes; family Acanthisittidae; genus Acanthisitta; species Acanthisitta chloris. The sequence goes on along the minus strand of NW_008658280.1, from coordinate 2,286 downwards.
CACCAGGTGCTTCCACTGCTCCTGGCTAAAGGGCATTTTTCCGGGTAAACCCTCCTCTATTCTGGTACTTTTTCTCCCACCTGGAATAGAGCTATTCCAGTCAGGAATGGCTGGGAGTGGGGGGATGCTCACCCAGCACACAGCCCCACAGAGCTCATCAATACCAGGTGACGGCGAGGACAGAGGTCAAGCTCTTGGCTAATCTAGTGACAAATTACCCAGGAGATGCTGGCCTGGAGCTATTCCCCTCCCCGTGGGAAGCAGCTCCAGGTCCTGCCGGGTCCATCCCACTGCCAAAAGCTGCTGGGAAGGGAACAGCCATGGCTTTCAGCCTCCACCCTGAAACTTTCAGTCCATGATAGCCCCAGGCAAGGACAAGACTGGAGAGATGGGGACAAGATGATGATGGATGTGGCCCACAAGGCCATCAGCCTCATCAGTGAAGATGCTCTGGCTGGGGTGTCACTCCTGCTCCCAGTCCCACAGGGTGCCCAATGCCAGCTCCCAGTGCCATCCTGGATCACTCCAGGGTCTCTAGACAGTGCTGGAACAACAAGAAGGAGCTGGGGGGGCCTCCAGGAGCAGAAAAGAACCCTCAGAGAGTACAACAGGGTTGGGAGGCACATCTGACAGAGCAGCTGGCACGGAGTCTGGCACACAAAGGTCACTGGGGGCTGTAGGGACAGCACTGTCCCCAAAACATTACTGCTACCTCACCCCCTCACAGCCTTCACTGGACCAGCACAAACCCCTCCACTGCCTTTTACCAGCACCAGAACCCTCCTGTTCCTCCAACTCCAAGCCCTTCATCCAGCACCTCAAGCCTCCTCTTCCTCCAACTCCAAGCCTTTCATGTCCAGCTCTGTGGACTCTGAGTTTGCCTCCGTGCAAACGTGCCTGTGCTGCCTCTTTCTCCTTTTTTTTTCTAATTTTTTTTCCTGTTCTTGGCATTTTGGTGGAGTGAGATAAGAGTAAAAAACAACAGAGCTGCTCGGAGAGTGAAAAAGGGAGATAGATAACGCAGATACCGACTCCTACACAAAACAGTCCTGGCTTTATCTTTGCTTTTTATCACAGTTCCCCTAAAAAAAATAAAGAGAGCAGCCCAACTGGAATGGGGCAGCACATTAAAAAATGAACTTTATACTGTTTGCTCTTTAGTTTTATATTTAGATGAAACAAACTTAGATTCGTGGCGTTGATACCTTTTCCAGCGCAAGGAACCAAAAAAGTCTGGGAACCCTGTTGGCTCCAGTAGGGATGAGTGAGGAAAGGCAGGGATAGTATTTAAGACTGGATGGGACAGTGGGATGAGATTGGTCCCAAAGTATTCAGGGAGTGGGCAGCAGCCCATTGGACCAGGCAGAATCCCACTGGACCAGGCAGTACCCCACTGGACCAGGCAGCATCCCACAGCAGAACTAGCAAGGCTCAGCCTGGAGATGGATATATATAGAAAGGCAGACGCTTCCCAAGCATCCCTGGGTCCTGCCAGCCAGCTGCCAATCCCTAGGGACAGCCAGAGCCCACCTGAGATGCCACAGCCAGCACCAGGATCCCAGCCACATGCCACATGGCATGGCTGCAGCTGGCAAAGCCAGACACCTTGTGATGCAAGCAGGTCCCTGGCATCCAGGAGCAGCATCTCCATCCCAGCACAGGAACGTGACTGTACGTGCAATACATCCGTCCATGTGTCTCCCAAAAATTCTTTACTCACTGTGATTCCCCCCTTGTCCCTGAGGGCACCACACAGGGCTCTGCCCTCCTGCTGCCAACCCAGGCACAGGCTTGGGAGGGCATTTTGGAGCAGAAAATCCACAACTCTCAGAGCACAGCCAGAAAGAGGGAAGGAAGGAAAAAAAATCCCAACATAAAAATGGACTGGAGGTTTTTCCCTCCCCTCGACTCCCTTCCCTACCTTCTTTTTGAAAAACATAATTTATCTGTGTATTATCAAGAAATCCAGACACTTTAATCAGTGAGCTATGAAGTCAGTATTTCCATTCTTATCTAGCGGAGGAGTGGAAATGGAGAGCAGATAGGCAGCTCCGAGCCCGTCCGTGGTGGGGAATGTTAATGGGAGGAGCGGCAGAGCCATTGGCTAACCAGCGGCCCCCATCCCCTTTTTTCGCTGCCATTATCGGCGCCTTATCGCCGCAACCATCGCAGCGCAGTAATGGGGCCAGTTCAACTTTCCGCATTATCATAGGAGCTGGAAGTAGCATGAGAGGCCTCGGCTGGGAGACGGAGAAGAGAGCGAGCGGCCAAACTTCCCGGCGGAGC
>NW_008658279.1:0-1079 GCF_000695815.1 Acanthisitta chloris | reverse complement strand
GCGCCGGCCGTGCCCCCGATGTCCCTAGAGGACAGGCGTCCGAGAGGTCTTCTTCGCCCCGTGTCTCGCCGTTGCTCTGGCAGCTGATGTTGGAGGAGTCCCCAGCCCTGCTGTGTTTTCCATCGTCCGTGTGGGGTTGGACAGACCCACACCCAGCTCCTCTCATTGACAGCCATACAGCTGCTGGGCAGATGTGCTCTCACCTGCCGCCGTTGCCAGACCCATGCCCCTGTCCCAGGCGTCTTTAGCACCGGCAGCTCATGTCAGCTCTGCCAGGAGGGAATTCTCACCCCATCACCGTCATCCCCAGCCGAAGTTTTGCTCACTGCGCAGCTCCTTTGGCCAGAGACCCACTTGGGACCTGCCACAGCTGGCAGTGGGCAGCTTGTTTGCATTTCAGAGTATGGATGGCAGAGAATGTGCCAGTATATGGGCACGACGCAATGGACTGTGAGCACACATGGCAAGTGACAGCATATTGAACTGCCACACGTGGCCTCGTGGCATCATGGTGATGCACTGGGATGCTGAGCCCACAGAGCACAGCTCGCTGTGTCAGGGACTGCAGCCGTGTCCCACCGCACAGCTGTGCCCTGGCACACACCATCCCGCTAGTCAGCCTGTCACCAGCCAGGTGTCCCTCTGCAGGTCCACGGTAAGGGAGCCCTCATCAACAGGAGTTTGGTCTTGCAGGATGAGTAATGATGATGGCAGCTGTGCTGGACAAGTCCCAGCACAACCATCCCATGGCACAGGACCTACGTGTCCAGAGTAGGGAACCCACCTGCTGGGATGCTGTTGGAAGCCGTCACCCGTGATGTCCTGAAGGCTGTGGGTACAGGGTCTGCCTGGGTGCTTGCCAGTCCCAGAGGCTGGAGTGCCTGGGGAGCAACCCCCCCATACTAGCAACGGGGGACCGCCCAAAATGAGGGGCTCAAAACGGCAGGGATGGTGCTGGTGACACATTAACTGGACACAGGAGGCAACAGGGCTAGAGTCCGGACTGGCGGGGGGAGCCACCAAGCTCCGGGTCAGGGTCCACGGGGACACTGGACAGTGCTGGCACGGGATGCGCTGTG
>NW_008658278.1:6762-15966 GCF_000695815.1 Acanthisitta chloris | reverse complement strand
CCCGCGCTGCGCCTCAGCCGCGCATCGCCCTCACATCGCCGCACCATGAAGGCTCTGCTGCTCGCCGTGCTGGCCGCGGTGCTGTGCGTGGAGAGGGGTAAGGGACAGGGATGCTGTCACCAGCATCACCTCTGCGCGAGCTCTCTCTGGGGCCGCGGGGGTGGGGAGCGATGCGTTTTGCGGGGTGAGCTCTGAAGTTGGAGGTTTGCGGGGGGTTGCAGAGAGGTGGGGGGAGCAGTGTGGAGCCGTGTTAGGGTTTGGAGTGGGATTTGGGGAGGGGGTGTATCTTTCCGAGACGTGCTTGGCAGCAGTGTCCCTCTTGGAGCGTGAACTTTGGGGTTTCGCTGCCTGTAGGAATAGCTGAGCATCTTCAGCTCTGCGGGTGGATTTTCTGGAGCTTTTCCCAGTCGCAGCTTGAACAAAGAGCAGGGCCGGCTGAGGTTCCTCTTGTGGGTGCAGAGAGCTGGGATAACGGCGTGGAGATGCAGCCGAGGGGAGATGGAGCCCAACCCTGGCAATGGCTGATGGAGCAAAGTCTGGGCACAGCCACTGGAGATTCTGCTCCTGCCACCCCCTCTGAGCATCCTTCGGGGCAGGCTGCGGTGCCAACGCGTGGGGTGATGATCCATAAGGGACAGTGCCCTGTGGGTCTCATCTTGGAGCTGCCACTGAGCCTAGGAAGAACCTGGGGAGAACGTGTTGCTGGGCATTAAACTGCCAAGTTGTCCAAGTGACAGGGCCTGTCACCCCCTCCTTCCCATCGCCTTCATATCTCCAAACTCCACGGGGCTGTGCAAAACCACATATTGTTTCCATAGGTTGGTGCTTGGAGAAGTTAAACAAAGAGCAGACAGCAGAGTTTTGGCCTCTCAGAGCCCCTGCTCAGCAAACATGGGCCCTTCTTGTCTCCTGAGGACAGCAGGGAGAAGAAACTAGTTGGTTGCTGCCCTTCCCATTCCCTCCTCCCAGTGGGATCCGGGAAGAAAGTGGCAATTCAAGCGTTGAGGCTCGGTCAGATCCCAGCTGGCATATGCTGGGTTCCAGCTGGGAGGATGGGCTGACCAGGCCAAGGTAGTAAAAGGTTTCATCTCTCCCCTAGTCCACAAAAAAATCTTCCAGCTTTAAAAGTTCTCAGCCAGACAGAAAGGTTTGTTGCAGGTAGTTTGATCCCCAAACACTTCCAGCTTCTCCAGGGGGGTATTTTACAGAAATGCTTTACCCTCTGCTCAAAAATGTTTGTTCTCTATGGATCTTGATAAGGATTTGGTCTTAAGAGAATGGAAAGGGAGTGTTTGGCATCGGGGATGAATGAAAAAGCTAACGAAGCAACAGCATTTTCCCCGGTGCTGCCGAGCTAAGGAATGGGTTTGTAAATTGTAAAGGCTTTTTCCCCCTTCCCCTTTGGTTGCTCTTTGCAACCTCTTATCTTTGGGAATTCCCCCAAATGCTGTGCTCGCTTTTGGGAGCTCTTTGTTCCTCGGAGGAGCCAAGCAGCAAACAAACAAACAGGCAAATTCTTTCTTTGGTGAAAACTAGGCTTCTCTTTTGCATTGTTCAGTCTTGGGGTTGGTTTTTTCTTCTGCTTTTTTTTTTCTTGTAGCCTTGAGCTCCAACTCTTTGCTCTGTCTCTGCATGAGATTAATTCTGCCACCCCTCTTGTGCCTTTTGTCTAACACACACAACCTGCTTGTCCTCTCCTAACTCTGCAGTGGGTTATTTAAGTAGTTTAGGGGGCAGAAAGTGACTGATTATTTCCTCTCTCAAACTGTATTGGAAGACAAACCTCTCCTGGAAAGATTCTGGCTCTGTTAAGACAAGGAGTGGTAGGTAGGTGTGACAAAGGAAAACATGGGGAGATGCTAGGGTAGGAGCATGGATTTAGTCATGTGGCAGAGGATTTCATGCCTAACAGCATTTCAGTGTCATGTACAAATATTTCTGGTGTGTTTGGATCTGGAATCTCTCAAGGCTTAATGAATTTCATTGTGGCACTCAGCTCATGCCTTCAGCATAATGAGCAAATCCATATGGAGACATATGTCCTGCTGTAATGCCCACAGGAAGGCTGTAATTCACTTCATTCCCTGTTGCAGCTGTTTCCTGGGAAATAGGATGAGTCAATTTGCCTCCTCAGGGTGGTTGCAAGGTGAAGGGTTTGGGACAGGTCACCTGAGACTTAAGCAGGAGTGGGATAAGGGATCAGGAGAACTGAGCTTCACTCTGACGTCCCACATGGAGTATTGGCCAACCCAGAGAGTTCAGCAAGGGACAATGACTCAATGGCTGGTTCCATCCTCCTCCCCCCTCTCCTAAATCCAGAGGCAAGGTGCACTGAGGAATCTCTCCTGGGGCTTTTGACTCAACTGCTGGCCCTGTAATCCTGGGTGCTGCATTGGTGTACTCAGGTTTGTTGCAAGGATCGTTGCCAGAGTGATGATCCTTGGAGAATGTATGAGACAGGCCAGGAAATTCTTGCTTAGGGGTTGTGGTGTTGGCTTGGATTCCAAAGCAGAGTCGTTTGGCTGCCCTGTTGTGACATTCAGGATCTCCCACTAACCTTTAATCTGCTTCTCTGAGATTATGTTTTGGTTTCTTTCCCCACTGTGACTGTGTTTGCTCTGAAGTCATTCCTCTGAAGACAATTGTTAGTCGTCTAAAAACGATTGTTTGCTCTCAATTTTCTTGTAGAAACCTTTTATTTTCCTCAGAGAAACAGGATTGAGAAGAACCTCAAGGCATTGTGCAGTCCCAGGGCAGAGTGGGACAGCTGCTGAGCAGTATTTGTCCAACTTACTTTTCAAAATACTCCATGACAGGAATGCTGAGCCTCAGTGAGCTCTCCCAGAGCTTCACTGGCTGCACCTTCTTAGGGTAATACCTGAAGGAAGCCTACAAGAAAACTGGAGAGGGACTTTTTACAAGGGCATGTAGTGATAGGACAAGCAGAAATGGCTTCAAACTGAAAGAGAGTAGGTTTAGATGAGGTATTGGGAAGAAATCCTTCCCTGGGAGGGTGGTGAGGCACTGGCACTGGTTGCCCAGAGAAGCTGTGGCTGCTTCATCCCTGGAAATGTTCCAGGCCAGGTTGGATGGGGCTTGAAACAACCTGCTCTAGTGGAAGGTGTCTCTGCCCATGGCATGGGGTTGGAAATGAATGATCTGTCAGGTCCCTTTCAATCCAAACTATTCTATGATTCCATCCTTACTAGGAATGATGCTGCCTTGCATTTCCCATCCTGAATCAGCCCCCACTGTGCTTTGCATCCTATAAACACAGAAGAGAGCAGCAGTTCCTCATGGAAGGGCTGTCTGAGAGCTCAAAAATCAGAGCCTGTGAAACATTTGGAACAGACCTGTCTGCATATGTAGGTCAACAGTTGCAGTGTGGATGAGATGTTCTTGTATGTAAAATGCAGAGATCATCCATCCATTGCAAAGTGCCTATGTCCCTGCTGAGTCACTGGTCCAGGCTGTTTCCACAACCATTTCCCATCCCTGAATGCTGTTTCCCAATCTTTCCTCTATCTTGGGTAGATCTGACGGATAAGGGATGGGAGTCAGTGCAATCCTGCTGGTGTAGGATGAACCAGAAAAGTCCTCAAGTTGCTCCAGTGGAGGTTTAGCTTGGAAATTAGGACAAAATGTCTTTACTGAAAGGATGTCCAAACATTGCAAGAGGCTGTGAAGGACAGTGGTGCAATCACTATCCCTGGAAGTGATCAAAAAATATGTGGATGAGGTGCTGAGGGACATGGTTTAGTGGTGGACCTGGTGTTAGGTTAATAGTTGGACTCGATGACCTTAGAGGTCTTTTCCAGCCAAAATGATTCCATGATTCTATGATTTATGGGGACCTGCCATGGAGGGAGGATCCAAATTAATGCTCCTGCTCCAAATTAAAAAGGTTGGATGCGTAAGCTGCTTTCATAGTGCTGTGACTCCCTGAGTGGGGAGAGGGTGCAAGTCCTTGCAGGTCTTGCTGCACTGCTGGGCTTGCTCTAGCTGAGAAACCATTTCCACCATGTGCTCTAGCCCAAAGGCAGGTCATGGAAAACTGGAAGCCATGGGCACACCTGGAGCATTGGACATCAATGTAATAGAATCAATCACAGAATGGGTTTGCTTGGAAGGGACCTTAAAGATCACCTAGTTGCAAACAGGGAGGTGCCAGAAAGTACCAGGCTGTGGTGGGATTGATGCTTTAGCTGACAACTGATCCTCCCAGGAGCTGGAAATGTATCCCTTATGCTTGAACCCTTCACTTGGCCAAATTTTTGGGAAGAAAAACACTATTTCAGGTTGATACAGCCAAAATAGGAAGTGTGGCTGTAGCCAGCTGTGATGCATGTCATGTGTTGGAGGTGGGGACCACCAAGTGAGGAGATCTTCCCACCAGCCCCTAACTGAGGTGTTGCCTTTCTCTTGCAGCCCACACACTCATCTGCTTCTCCTGCTCTGATGCCTCCTCCAACTGGGCCTGCCTGAAGCCTGTCAAGTGTGGGGAGAATGAAAACCACTGCGTGACGACGTATGTCGGAGTGGGACTCGGTGAGTGCTGACAGGATCTTCTCCTGCTCCTCTTGGCTGCTCTCCTGGGTCACCTGCTGAGCTGAAGGGAGGTTATCCTTCCTTTAGCTGGGGGGAAAAAAAGGGAAAGTTCTGCTTAGCAACTGAGTGTTGGACCATCCCACGGGAATTTCGAGGAGGGACTTGCTACTGCCAGGAGGAGTCACGTTAGAGCCCACGTGTCTGCACAGACTCCAAGAGTCCGAGGGGAATTTCAGCCTGGGGGTGGGGAGGTTGCTGATGAATAAGTGAAAGCGTGGAGGATGTTGCAGCCTTCCTCTGGAGGAAGCTCCAGGATTGCTGTTCCTGCTTTTTGCATTGTGTTTGGGTTGTTTATCCCCTTTTCCTTCTTCCCTTTCTGTGGATGCGATGGGAAGGAAGATTTGGAGGTTTTCCTCCTTGAGTGCCAGGAAATGTTTGGGGGGAGTCTGTGCTTCCCAACTGCTGCTCCCAAGAGGAGCAGGTTGCTCTGGTTTGTCTCCTGGTGCCTTTGCAGAGCCCAGAGCCTGTGCCTTGCAGGAGGAGGGGGTGTTGCATGCCTGAGGCTGCAGCGTGGGTGGGTCATGAATGCACAGAGGTCTGGGAGCTTTTATAGACAATCTAATGGTTTCCTCTTTCCTGCCCCTTAATGTGCCTCTCTGGAAGCACAGACTTGGCTCACAAGTGCCTCCCTGGTGCTCTATACACTCTATGGTGCTCTCTGTCTCCTTTAAGGAGTCTCAGGGTGAAGCTTGAGTGAGATTTTTAAGATTCCTCATCAGAGCTGTTGTGGCCAAACATAGCCAACAGCCCTGAGGTGTTGTGTGGCCTCTAGGGTCTGTGGGGGAGGTTGTCATGGGTGTTCCTTGAAATTGAAAGCGGAGACAGTTAGATTAGATATCAGGGAGAAGTTTTTTTGCTATGAGGGTGGTGAGACACTGGCACAGGTTGCCCAGGGAGGCTGTGGCTGCCCCAACCCTGGCAGTGTTCACAGCCAGGTTGGATAAAGCCTTGAGCAACCTGTTCTGGTGGGAGGTGTCTCTGCCCAGGGCAAGGGGTTGGGACTGGGTGATCTCTAAGGTCCATTCCAAGCCCTTAACATACTATGAAACTATGAAATGTGTGGGTGGCTGAGGTCACCATCAGAGCCTGACACCAAGAAACACTTCATCCTCTCTGTGCCACCTGAGACTCTTGAGCTATTTCTGTGCTGTTGCTTCCTTTAGCAGAACAGATGATCACGAAGCCAAGAAACACCTTCAACATCTGTCTCCTTTTCCTTTTCTTCTTTTTCATCTCACCCCAACCCCAATCCAGGTGGCAAGTCTGGCCAGTCCATCTCGAAAGGATGTTCCCCTATCTGCCCCAGTGCTGGGATTAACGTTGGGATAGCAGCTGCCTCCGTGTACTGCTGTGACTCCTTCCTCTGCAACATCAGTGGCACCAGCAGTGTCAAAGCCAGCTCCACACTCCTGGCCTTGGGGGTCCTCATCAGCTTCATCTACGTCCTCCGGGCTCGGGAGTGATGGGCTTGGCTGAGGAAGAGCCACCTTCCACAGGTTGTTGTGGGTCTCATTAGCCAATATCTTCTCTGTTGCTGTCTGCAAAGAGATCCTCTACTTCTCAGCAGGCTTCCAAGGTGATTGTTTCCCAGACTTTATGCTCTTCCAAGCATCAGAGACCTGGGTGGTTTGGCCAAGCTCTTCTTCTTCTTCTGTGGACATATAACCCCACTGCACTCTCACACCTCCTGGGCAAAGGTGGATCGTTTTGGAAGGGTTTCTGCTTTTATACCTAATAACCCCCCTCATTTCTAAGGTTGGTAAACCAAGGCTGGGACTCTCCAAGAACCAGTTAACCCCCACACCACCGGGTCCAGCGTTCAGACATTCCTCCATGGAGGTGCCTGGCACCAGCCTTGGGTGGCACAGGCCTGGGGAATGCATGATCTAAAGGGAGACACATTCCTGGCCCCTTGCAGCTGCAAGTCTCTTTTTATAAACTAGTTTGGTTTCTTCTGATCCTGGGCTGACTTTTCTGGAAAGCAAATGACGTGTACGTTGTCCTTCTGAGCTCTGTAAGTGCCAGACCTGAATAAACATGCTCCTGTTGTTACCTGAGGTGGGACGTGTGCTCTGTGTGTTTCCTTGCTCCAGACAAAGATTAGACATGGAAAAGCCAAGCAGTGTGCCTGGCACGAGGGCCTCTCACCCTCTCCAGCAGCATTGGAGTGCTTCATGTCAACATTCCTTCCAGTTAACCTCTGAGCAGCAAATTCACCTCCTCCCTGTTGCTGTCCTTTCTGGTAAACACCCCCGGGCCAGCTTGTCTCACCTCTCTTGGGAATTGCCTTTTCCAGGTGCATTTTAGTGAAAACTCTATTTTTTGGGGGGCTGAATCAACCCTGTTCTTCATAATGGAGCAAGTGCACTGGGAGCAGGACCTGTCATCTGCATGCTACAAAGACTCTGTGCCTCAACATGCCCACTTTGGACTTGTGATAGCCAAGAACATCAATACCTAACTGAACCAGAGCAACAGGTCTGTCTGCAGAAGGTAGTGAGGTCAGAGGCAAAGCTATCAGTGCTACCAGATCTTTAGGTTCAACCTGCAATGCCTGATGGTGCACATGGACTGTGCTGAAGGTGACCTTCACCACCCAACCTGCCACTCCTGCTGTCCCTCAGATCCCAGGATCTTCCCCAGGTCTTTCAGCAATGTTACTCCTAGAAGTTCTCAGCAGTCCCATGGGAGATGTGGCCTCCTGCCATCTCTGTGTCATCTGTCTTACCTACTTTGCTTACCTGTGGACCTGCTAGACACCAACCAAGCCAAAATTCAGCCTTAAACTGCCAGGTGAAAGCTTCTTGTCACTTCCACTTGATTGCTAGAGGTGCACTGGGCTTTTTTTAGTCTTTCTAGCAGCAAAAAAACAGGTGTAGCATTGGCACTCTTTAGCCATAACTTCCTTGTTTGTGTTTCTCCTGTTTTGTGTCAAAAGACCAGCAAAAGCTGCACACACACTGTTTAATTATACCTCTGTCCCCACTTCAGTGAGTGTTAGACAGCTTCTCCTGGAAGATATTGGGCAGGTGTATAAAGATATTTGCAACAAAAGTGGTTTCATGGGGTTTTTTTCCCCCCTCCTCCTTCTCCTCGTCTTCTAATTAAAATGACACAGATGTTTAATGACACCTTTCCAACAGGAGGGACAGGTCATCAGCATGTGACCTGCAACTAGGTGATGAGTTTGGTAGGAATTCAGCACTGGGGTTGGTCTTGAGATGTGCCTTCCTCTGGTTAATGCATCCTCCCTCCCCTCCTGGGGTCTGCTGGGACCACAGGGCTTGAGGTGCACCACAAACCTCTGCTATGCATGTGGAGCACAGGGAAAACTGGGGGGAAAAGTTACTAAAAATGAGGGAAATATTCCCCAGTTTCCCTGTGCCTCAGCCTTCCTCCCAAAAGGCTTCACAACACCTTGTTTGCTGGGTTGATTTGGCCCTCAACATTTGCTGTGACCCCAAGGTGGCACCCAGAGTACTCTACCTGGAAATTCTGGGACTGTAACTTTTCTGCCCACCTAGATAAAGGGTTTGGATTTGGTTTTGGACTCAATTGCCCTCAAAAACCTTTAGCAAAGAGCTAAACTTAGAAACCATCAGCATAGCTGTGTCCATGCCTTTATGAGGTTCTCACATTGGACAACCCCATGGGCTGAAGCCACAAAACCTGGTTGTGTCCTCCAATGGCAATTTCCTTCCTATCCCAGCATTTCAGAGGCTGTTGGTGCCAAGGATTTGGTTGTGCAAGGGAGGGAAGGGTGGTAGGAGGAGCATTGCCAGGGGACAGAGCTGAAGGTCAGGTCACACTTGTTCTTGAGCTATAGATGATGAAGAGAATTGAGTTTCCTCTTCTCTTTCTCTTTCCTCCTCATGTGGACCCTTAGGATAGGGGAAAAGAGATTCAGTTTTTCCTTTTGAACACCTGTGGCAAAGATCTGTTTGATAGATAAGTGGCTGATTGAGAGAGAGAGGGGGAGACTGTGACAGCTTGGCACAGCTTAATCCCAAGCATTTTATCACCAACTGTCAGTATTCCTGGTCCTTCTAGGGAGATTTTTTTTGTGCCCCAGCATCCCCAGGATGAGAATCCATGGAAAACCCTCAGCTGTTGTCAAGCCCAGGAGGGAAAGACCTGAAAATGGGCAGCTGAAGTAATTAAAAACATTAATAATAAGATAATAAGAAGAACTCAGCACTTATAAAGCATTAAAACTGGTGGGTTGTTACACAAAGTGTTGGATTTGGAACTTGAGGGCCACAGTGGGAAAGCCCTGAAGTGTTTTGAATGTGTTTCTGGGGACTCTGGGATGAAGAGGTGAAAATCTGAGCAGAAAACTCAGATATTCACCTTGTCTGACAAGACAAGAGGTTAAGGGCAAGGCAGATTTGCTCCCTGTCAGCATAAAATATCCTGGAATAGTTTGGACTGGAAAAATAAGAGGAGCTGAAGTGAAATTCCTGCCCATTTTGGAGCATGTTAATGGTTTCAGTGCTTCCAGCCTGGAAATGGCTGTATTTGACCAGCAGCTGCTGCTGCCAACTACCACTTACACCTCCAAGGGCTCTAACTTTTGTGTGTTGTCTAAAAATGCTC
>NW_008658278.1:4826-6742 GCF_000695815.1 Acanthisitta chloris | reverse complement strand
CTTTCCCTCCAGGTTTTGGGTGTTTGCTGTTTGCCACATAGGAGGACTTCAAAATGAGCAAAACTTCTTCCAGTTGGTTTTGAGAGTTGTTTCTTTTTAAGGGCAAAATTTCTTCTTTTGGTAAACACAAAGCTGATGTGAGTTCCTGGCACAAACTGGACAAGTGAAGCCAATTGCTTAATCATTACTCAAAGGATCCACATGATTTCTCCAAGAATGTCTTAGCTTGGTGTTGATTTACTTGAGTTGTGAGTTGTTTGACATGACTTGTCTCCCAGGGACCATGTTTGCCATCAAGTTATGGTCCCACCTCCCCCGGGGGAAGCCTGGTAGATCTGGTTGTGGTGTCTGTGTCTCCATGGAATGAGTTCTAGGCATCTATGCTCCCTGGGAAAGGCAGATGTGATGCACATCTGGATGCTTGGAGGTTTAGGAGCCTACCATCAGCCCATTCCCTTGATCCTCAGCTGGGTGGTGCTGCAGGGGGATAAAGGTGGCTCTGAATCCTTCCTTGATCCTGAAGGTGTTGTTTCCCCACTGTCTGAACTGGAATGGGAATAGAGACAATTGATTTTGCATTCTGGGAGTGTCCATGGTGTCCAGGGAAGCGAAACCCTGGGTTGGTCCTGCCATCTACTGGCATTGGCCAGACTTGGTAGAGGAATTTTGAAGGCCAAGTCTCAGAAATCAAGGAGGAACAGCTACTTTTACCCAAATAGTTCCACCCAAAGCAGAGAATCAGCAGCACCAGAGACAGATTGAGGGTTTGAATTCATCCAGTTTTGCTCTGATAGTGCAAATTGAGAACGAAAAGGCTTAATAGGCTTCCCAAGTCCAATGTTTTCCGAGGGAGCACTTTTTTTCCAGCCCAATCTCTGTGTCATCAAAACTGAAACACTTGATGGTAATGTAATAAACCGATAAAGTGTTGCAGGAAAAAATATTGACATGTTTTATTTCAGCTTTGTTGGATGATCTGAGTTCACTGAGATGGTTCCACTGCAATGTTGATTTTACTAATACATATATGTGAGATTTGTAACTGTGTATTACCTTTATTGTACTGGAATAAGCAGCATAAAGATTCATTGATTCCTTTATATATCTATTAACCTAAGTATAAGTGAAGTGTATGTTACATATTGTTTCTTATACTCTAATAAAAAATACATGGACTTAATAAAAAAGTTACACTTGGAACAGCATTTTTTGGATGGTTCTGCAGAGATAACATCTGTAGTATTACAGATATTAACTCTTGGTGGGAAAGTGCTTGGTTGGATTCAAAGCACAAAGGGAGTTGTGGGTGGGTCAAAAGGACAGACATGAGGCTGAGGCTATAGACTCTAGGAGGGATAAATCCATACAAGCTGTCTCAAGGCCATTGGAATCTTTTCCTGGTGATGGATAAAGACCAGGGATTGTCTTTGCCTTCAATAGATGAGCTCATAAATATCCTTGACTTGGCCGTGACCCCACTGGGAATGGAGATGGGATTTGTCCTTGAGGCCTGAGCTCTTTCTTGTCAGAGAGGGAGGCTATTCTGGGCACAGAAAGGCTTCTGTGTGGGTGTCTGGGGGCAGCTGCTCCTCTTCCTGCACTCCCAGGGGCTGAGGGGATCCCTCTGACCCCATTGCTGCCTATGGACAGATGCACACACGGACATGGGGGTGGTTGCTCTGGAGACTCTCCCAAACCAGGGAGCATTGGTGCTGCTTTGCATTGTGTCATTCTCAGGCTTGTTTAAAGCTTTATGACTCTGGAGAGCACAGTGGGATCCCATGGGAGAAGGGGATTATGTTCCCTGGGGAATGTAAGACATGCAGAGTAACAGCAATAGGCTCAGGAGCTTAGGATCAGCCAAAGGCTGTTTGAAACAAAGACATAAATATGTCTTTCCTTTTCTCTGGGTAATT
>NW_008658278.1:0-4800 GCF_000695815.1 Acanthisitta chloris | reverse complement strand
TACCTCCCTCCTTGCAATCCCTGTTTTGCAGCCTGGCCTGCAAGTGGGTTTGGGGAGGAAGGACAGGGAGTATTTTGGGGACTGGAGGACATTGCACACCTCCTGCCTGACATTCCCATCATTCCTTCTCACATTGCTGCCCATGTCCCTGCTCCTGCTGCTCCATGGGGAGCTGTCTGTCTCTGCACAGGCCCAGGATGGGCTCTCCCACTTTCAGGTGTTAAAGTTTATGGAAATGATGTCATATCTCCCAATCTACAAATATTAATCATTAATCATTTGTCCTGGAGGTAACAGAACTTCTACTGTCTAGTTGGTCCATACTTCCAGGTGAACCTTGTTAAGAGATGTTGTAACACCAAATGCCTGAAAGTATTCTTGGAAACTGACACTCTTGTTGGTGTTTCAGTTTCAGTTGGCTCTGCAGGTGTTTCTCGTTGGCATCCCAAGGTTGTGCTGATCAGCTCAGGGGATAAGGCACCATGTGATAGCAAATGGGGCTGAAGTGGGACAATTCCTGCCTCCCATCATAGAATCCTAGAATGGTTTGAATTGGAAGGAACCTTAATCATCCCATTCCAATCCCCACCGTGCCATAGACAGGGACACCTCCCACCAGCCCAGGTGGCTCCAAGCCCCATCCAACCTGGCCTGGAACACTCCCAGGGATGGAGCAGCCACAGCTGCTCTGGGCAACCTGTGCCAGTGCCTCAGCACCCTCACAGGGAAGAATTCCTTCCCAATATCCCATCCAACCCTGACCTCTGGCAGTGGGAAACCATTCCCTGTGTCCTGTTCCTCCATCCCTTGTCCCAAGTCCCTCTGCAGCTCTCTTGGAGTCCCTTTAGGCACTGGAAGGGGCTCTGAGCTCTCCCTGGAGCCTTCTCTTCTCCAGGCTGGACACCACCAGCTCACCCAGCCTGTCTTCATGGCAGAGGTGCTCCAGCCCTTAGATCATCTTTGTGGCCTCCTCTGCACCCATTTTACCAGGTCCACATCATTCCTGTGCTGATGACTCCAGACCTGGCTGCAATACTCCTGGTGGAGGCTCATGAGGGCACAGTAGATGGGTTAATTCCTGCCCTTTGCTATCTCTCTGGACATGTCTCCCCTCTAGCCCTGCAAACACAGGTTTGGGAGGAAGAAATAGCTCTGGGATGGGAGAGGAATCTCCAGAAAGCTGTTTCATCTGCTAGTTTTGATGTGGAGGAGTCAAGAAAGTTGTGTAGGGAGATAGTTTGCAAGTGAAAATTTGAGTTGTGCTAAAGGAAGACAAAAAATGACTGAACCAAGAGCTCCACCTTCCTGCCAGAGCTAACCCTCACCACTCACTTCCCTCCTGGTTCCTGTGCTTCCCACTTCAGGGCTTTGAGGTCCACAAGAGAGGCCATGAGGAGCAAGGGGGAAGATACCATCTCCAAGCTGCAGTGCTGACCTGGGCAGCAGCAGAGATGGAAGGAGACTGCAAAGATGGTAAAAGGTCTGGAAAGATAGGAGGAGCTTTGCATGGCTGTGGGAACATGTTCCAATCTTCCTGCTCATCATCTCCCAAAAAAAAGAGATATAAAACATTGCACAATGTACCTTGGTCTCCTTGGGTTTGGTGATCTCACCCTTCCTGTGACACAGGGACATTTGGCCACCTGAGCCACCACCAGTAACACTTGTCCTTTGTGCAGAAGGAGTTTAGGTAACACCACTGAAATGTAACACATAGAGCATCAAACCCATGGGGAAAGAGATGTGAGGAGCATCAAACCCATGGGGGAAGAGATGTGAGGAGCATCAAACCCTTGGGGGAAGAGGTGTGAGTAGCACTTTGCTTTCTTACTCCACTCCAATTAACACAAACAAGAAGGTCCACATGAGAGGCCATGAAGAGCAAGGGAGAAGATGCACCTCCAGGCTGCAATGCTGACCTGGGCAGCAGCAGAGATGGGAGGGGGCTGCAAAGACTTTGTTCTCCTTGGGTTTGGTGATCTGACTTTTCCTGTGACACAGGGACACTTGGCTACCTGAGCTGCCACCAATAACTCTTGTCTTCTGTGTAGAAGGAGTTAAGGTAACACCACTGAAATGTAACACATCGAGCATCAAACCCATGGGGAAAGAGGTGTGAGGAGCATCAAATCCTTGAGGTAAGAGGTGTGAGGAGCATCAAACCCTTGGGGGAAGAGGTGTGAGGATCACCAAACCCTTGGGGGAAGAGGTGTGAGTAGCACTTTGCTCTCCTGCTCCACTCCAATTAACACAAGCAAGGACTGGGTGTATTGTTATTTCACACAGATTCTTGTCACACTTGCATCATCCACAGAAATGTCATGTGTTTTCCCTCAGCTCCACGCGCTCCTGGCTCAGGTTCTGTCTCTCATGACTAAAATTGCTGGGGTGCAGCCACCCATTCTCACCTGAGAGTTGGAGTTTCACACCAGGACCCCTCGCTGAGCAACCAGTTAAACCTGCTTGTTCCAGGAACAGGACACAAACAGTATCATATTCCAAAGTTTTAAAGCAAAGATGACCAAAAAATAGGAGCACTCAATACTTGAGAAGTGGTGGCACCTTTATATGACCACTTTGAAGTACTCAGGCTCTTTGTAAGGGTGAAGTGTAGCTACCCACACCTTGGAATTCAACCCATGGTTTGTTCAAGGCTGTTGAGATAAACTGAATTCTTCTCCTTAGTTTATTTACACATGGAATTTTCTCATCCTGAAGTTGTTTGGAACCAAATGGTTATGAAACCTGAATTTTGGAAGCAGTGAAAATTAAAAACTACCCAAATAATCCTCAAAATTCCTCCTCCCTTCCTAGGGAAATGGGCTGGGAAGAGGGATTTGCATTTTCCCTCTCTCGTCAGGAGGTGGCAGCGCCAGGCCCAGTTCTGCCAGTGCATTCCCCTAGGGTGTACTGGGATGGGTGTGTTGACGCATCAGAACCACAAATCCCTTCTCCTGCGGAACGTGATGTAAAAGGAAGTTCATCCGGAGCCTGTGGATGAGGAAGAATTCCAGCTCAGCCTTCTCTTTGGCCCTTTTCCATGGCAGATACTGTTAGACCCCTTGAGCCCTCTCTTCTCTGCCTATTTTCCTGACTGAACAAATCCATCTGGTCCGTAACTCCTTGTGTTGCCTGTGGTCAAATCCATGTCCAAACCACATGAAAGCTTGGAATCACAGGGACATGGTGGGAAAGCTCACAGAATTGGGTGTTCTGAGCAACCAGGGTTAGTGGAAGGTGTCCCTGCCCATGGCAGAGGTTGGGATGAGATGGTCTTTAAGGTCCCTTCCAACCCAAACCATTCTATGGGTGGATACAGACTGTTTAGGAAGGGCAGGTTGGAGGGGTGAGGAAGAGGAAGGTCCTGTCCAACCCAAACCATTCTATGGGTGGATACAGACTTTAGGAAGAGAGATCTGGAAAGGTGAGGAAGAAGAGTTGCTTTGTGTGTGAGTGAGCAGCTGAAATCCGTCGAGCTCTGCCTGGGGATGGGTGATGAGAGAGCTGAAGTGCAGGATGAGCAGTAGATCAGCACAGGTGATGTTATAGTTGGTGTCTGCTACAGACCACCTGGTTAGAAAGAAGTAGATAAGACTTTCTTCAGACAGCTGGATCAAGCCTCACACCCCCAACTGCCTTCTTTGAGTGTGAAGTCATTCTCTTTTGTCCTCTCACTCCAGGCCCTTGTCCAAAGTCCCTCTCCAGCTCTCTTGGAGTCCCTCTGGGCACTGGAGTGGGCTCTAAAATCTCCCTGGAGTCTTCTCTTCTCCAGACAGGACAATCCCAATTCTCTCAGCCTTTCCTTCTAGGAGAGGTGTTCCATCCCTGTAGAGTTGTTTCCCTCACCTTTACCAGGGAGAAATGCTCTGGGAGCCATAAACTCAGTCAGAAGCATCTGCTTGAGATCTGCAAGCATCTGGAGGCCAAATCTAGGGTGTTTCTAGGTACAAGACACACTGAGTCTATCACCTAGACAGTGGAGATATCTTCACTTAGTATTTCTACTGGTCTGGACAGACTGAACCTGAGAACACACTCCTAGCAGTCAAAGATATGAATATTTCCAGCTTCAATTCCAAGCACTGCAGGAGTAGAGGGGGATGAAAAGAGCCTGGAGGCAAAGCTGGTGCTTTTCAGTCAGGTCATTTACTGTTTTACATGTGTTGTCCTTGTTCTTCCCTTCTGGGTCAGTGAGAAGTGACTCAGGTAGGAAAGTATCTCCTGTTCATTGGATTAAGTGTTGGAGGGAGGTAAGGGATAATTAAGGCAGGTGACAGCTACACTGAGCAAGTGATTTACATTCCTCCATCATTAACTATGCCTTGGAAAGCTGCATGGAGCAAATCATCTCCAAACAAGTGATTACTGCCTCAGTCAGGGTTGATGGGAAGGGAAAAGACATCAGAAAGAACAAAAGGAAGCTGGAAAAAATTTGATAGGGAAGGAAGACAAATTCCCACTAGTTATAAATATATGATCAATTCTTTCTATGCACTTTATAAACAGAGAGAGAGAGAAAACACACTTGAATAATTAACTCTTGTAACATTTCCCCATAGGACAACTGGATCCATGTCCTGGCCACTGGCCAGGGAAGTGATGGATAGGAAAGTCTCACCCAGAAAGAGTTAAGTGCTACACAGAGGTTAATCTAAATAATAACCTGGAGATAAGAGGTACCTGCATGGAATTCAGAGAGGGAGAAAAACAGGTTGGGAACAAAACAGAGGCAGGTGAATGATTACCTAGAGGGAACAGGACTCCTTAGAGAGACAAATCATCCTGTTCCTGCCTTCCTGT
>NW_008658277.1:56977-76192 GCF_000695815.1 Acanthisitta chloris | reverse complement strand
TGCCCCCCGGGCGCTGCGGGCGGGCTGCGCTCGCTCCGCACACCTGTCCCGTCTGCTGCCGCCGCTGTACCCTGCAGGTTTCTGCTGCCGAGCCCAAACTGCTCCTGTCCTCTAGGGCTGCTGAGGTCTAAGGATACAGAGTCTAAAAGGGAGCGATTTAGCATCACGAGCCTGTTGTTGCTTGAGGTTATGACATTTGCCCCGTTTTATCCAAAACTTGTAAAATTCAGTTTTGCTTTCTCTTGTGTTTGGAAAAACAGTTCCACTAGTATCCAAAACGACCCAGCTCAGCAATATCCCCTTTGTCTTCTAATCCTGATCTCTCTTAAGGCAGAGCATATGGTTCTGCTTCTTCCTTATGGTGTTTTGTATTCCGTCCCTGATAATCCAACAACGTTGACAGTTTTGTAGGCTTGGAGTATTTTACTAATCTGGTTCTAGGCTGCCGCATAGCTGAGGCTAAATTTTTACAAAAAGAATATGTTCTGGAGACTTTGAAGTTCCAGATCTTAGTTTGGAAATATGTTTGCAGTTCCTGTTAAATGAATTGTAGGAGCTCTTCAGTGGGTGTACATGTATTTGCATGTTTTCCATTGATGTTGTCTTTGTACTCTGCTAATGACACAGGGATGGTTTACTGAGGCTTTTCAGCGAAGCTCTTAAGTATACCTTGTATATTTTAACCACTAAATACCAACTTGTGCAGCCTTTGAGAAGATGCTTGTTGGGTGTATTTCTAAGCTATGGTTAGGTATTATGTCTCCCCTCCTAGTGCCCTAAGGACTGGTGATCCAGTGGGATTTGGAAACCAGTAGGTTTGAGGTTAGTGAGATGTGATTCTTTACGTAAGCAAGTGTAACTTTTCAGAGCAAAAGTTCACAAGTTGCTGTTGTGGTTTGTTTTCAAGTGTCTTTTAATCTTACTGTACTGCCTTTTGCATTAATAATATTAGTATTTGCTTAATCAGGAGTGGGAAAAAAGTTTAAGGAAGAGAAGATGGTGTGTATTAGGGGAGAAAAATGCAGCTCTTAAAAGAGTATGTGGTAAAATATTCCAAAAAATAGTTATCAGATGAAAATTTTCCGCCAATGGAAGTCATTCATGAAACTTCCCATTGCCTTAGAAGAGTTTAGCAGTTAATTTACCTTGACGTGTTGCTTCTGCTAAGTTACTCAGAACCTGAACAACTTTGATTTCAGGCTTTTTCCAGCACTTGTCACGCTTATTCCATAAAAAATTCTGTGCCTTGAATTTACAGTAAGGCTCTTTGTGAAGGACTGTTAGAGAGTACAACCCTGTGAGGAGCAGCAGTTAGCAACCTTGGATTGAAATAATGCTGATAAATTATGTGTCCATTTACATAGTCTAACGTAGGTAGTTTTTGCACTTCTCTGTTGTACCAAGGGTAACTGAAATGATTTTTCCTTTGCGTTGCATACAAGTGTGTAATTACTAAGAGGCTGTATTTCATAGCTTGTCTGTTAAGATACTTAGTCATGAAGCTTGGTCATGTCTTGTCTCATAATTTTTAACATTCTTGGGAAAAGAGAAATAGAGAATGGGCTTTTTTGGCTTGATGTTATTACAGATTTATTTTGCAAAAATAACAAGATTTTTATTTCACAGAATTTGGGAATGTATCCTAATAAGGGCTTTTGTTCTACTGCTGAGCAGCATGTGACTGCTCTGATGTTTATCAGTGTTTCTGGCATACTTATGGAGTGAGATTACAATCTGCTGTCCACAGTCTCATACAGAATGAAGGCTTTACTCTCCCAGTATTTCCAGGACACTTACAGATTCATTTTTTGTTTGTCTGTTCCTGGTTCTTCCAGGTTATTTTGGGTACTTAGATTGACTTTGTTCAGTAATCAGCATGTGATAGATACAAAGTGGAAAGACTTCTATGCTGCTCTCTTAGCACCTGGTTATATGAGGGAAATAAGGAATGTTTTCTCAATGTTTCTAAAAGCATTGGAGTAGTTGGAACAGAATTCTTTGCAGTCTGCTCTACTTCCAGTTGTGGGGTTCTTGTTGGTTTGGGGTTTTTTTTGTGTAAATTAGTCTTTCACATTTCAAAAGTTCTCTTGAAAGTCCTTAGAGCTAATCTGTTAGCATTTGCTTTGTTTTGGTTTGCCTAAAAATGGAAGTCCCAATTGCATTGTGTGGGAACAGATGATATAGATCTTTCTGGTCTTAAAGAACCAGATTTGCATGAGAGAACTTATTGATCAAGTATTCAGCGCTTACTTACAGCCACAGATGTACATTGCACTCAGAGTTCTAGAAATGCAGTACTATAAGACCTATTGTTCCCTTTCTTTTGGGTTTTAAAACTGCTTAGATGATTCCAGACAGATATTTGTAGAACTTGTCCTTAAAAACCTTGAAGAAGGAAAATTCTGCCACCTCTGTAGGCGGGAGTGAAGTTGCAGAAAGTGAGAAACTTTCTCACTTCTGTAGTGAGGAAGGTTGGGTTGTTTTTTTTTTTAGTTTCCAAATTAAGTGTTCTTTGCTGGAAATGAAGCTGCTACTGAAAAGAACTTGCTCCTGGTAAACTTTGCACTAACACTTAAAGGTATATTATTCTAGTTTTAAGAACATTGCAGATACGGTTTCTGGTTCAAAACCTGTCTTGGTTGTAGAACCGTCACGGGAGTTTCAGTTTTCTGAAAACCTTCTTTCTCTTTGAGTAACTCGTAAAAGACACTTAAGACATGTAGAGCTGAACATTGAATAATGTGTTCTTCTTATTGGACACTTTTTCAAACAAAAAGGCCTTAAAAAAGATACTGTTGTGAGTTGCAGCTTTGTAATCAAAATACTTGGGTTTTGTAGTGTAGTAGGTTGATAATTTGTACAGTTTGTTCCAAATTTGTGTTAGTTAACAGTTTGCATTTAACTACCTTCCCTTATACAGACAGTTTGTTACATCTTCAGTCAAAAAGCTTAGTGGCTTAAGTTACAGTAGCTGTTCTTTAAAGCAACTTCAATGCTTTGATGCTTGTAATGAATTAAACACACAAATGCAGAAAGATCAGTGAGTCCAATCCTCTGCCCTTGGGAAGCCCACAGAGATAATTCCATCTGATGGGAACATTCCTCATGGGGTTGCTTGTTTCAGCAGCTCCATCACCTCATGGCCGAAGTTTTACCAGATGCTCAATTTAAATATTTTTGCTTTGCATTAAACTGCTTTGTGTCTTGTTGCTTCAGAAAAAAAGTTGATTCTCTTTGTAGCAATGTTACGGATTGCTTATCTAGGAACTGCAGTGCTAGAACAAGGGGTAATGGGTTCAAATAGGAGGGGAACTTTACATTAGATATTAGAGAAAGTTTTTTTCCTGGGAATGGGGTGCCCAGGGAAGTGGTGGCTGCCCCAACCCTGGCAGTGTTCAGAGCCAGGCTGGATGAGAGCTTGAGCATCCTGGTCTAGTGGGAAGGTGTCCCTGCCCATGGCAGGGGATTGGGACTAGATGATCTGTAAGGTCCATTCCAACCCCTAAAATTCTATGATTATAGCTGCTCTTGAGTTTTTGTGGTCTATTGAACTTTATCATAGGGCTTGGGAGTACGAATGTTGGCAAGACAGACAATCTGAATGTCCAGGATTTTAAAGATGTTTTAGTAGTTCAAATGTAAACTACTTGTTTTGATTACTGGGTGCACATGTGCTAGACAAACTATTGGTAGTATATGTCAGTAGTAGAGCAGTGGGACTTTGCCAGTCTCTTGTCATGGGAAGTAGCTAATTTGTGTGCCTAAAATGAGTGATTTGAACTTTGTTTAGAACACTTACTTTAGTTTGAAAATGTAAAAAGTCAAAAAGGAAATGAATGTTCTTGAGAGGGTTTACCTGTTGGTACATAAATGGTAACATCCTGCTCTTTGTTGTTGTTTTTGTTTTATTAGCATATGTATATGTACATGAGATCTGAAGTTTTCAGAGCTAGTGGTGTGGGGTTTTTTGTGTGAATTGAAGTGTCTCTGTAGTATCTCTAGTATACGGAAGAAAACCAGGGATATAGCCCAAATTCAAAATTGGAGGAACTATGCAACTGGGTTACTGTGCCACACACAAATAAATTAAAGGGGGAGGAGAGTGGTAGAGCCTTCCCTGTATATTTGTGTTTGAAACAGACTCTGCCTGTACAGCAGTGTTGAAGTTAAGAGTGTTATCTCTGCAGTTAAAGAATCTAGAAACAACAAAAATACTGTCAGAGAAAATTTGCCATTCTGGTTAGTTACTTATTAATTAAATGCTTTAAGGGCATTTCATGTTGAAGACACAGATGTGACTTGTGCAGGTGTATTTTCTGAATTTACTCCTGTTTAGTCTTGCAATTTGTGCCCTGGGTGATAGAATAAATGCAAATGTGGGAGGGAGTACAAGCATTAGGGTGTGAAATGGTCTTGATAAATTGGATGAATGACCTGAACTGAATGGGATGCAGTTCAGTAAAGAGGAACACAAAATAATACCTTTGGGTAGCAGTAATAAACTTAAATATGAGAAAGAATTGGCAACAGTTCTGCAAATAAGCAGCTGTATCACAAAATGAACACAAAGGAGTTGTGACAGTTCTATACAAATCCAAGAATCACTGGGATATAGGAACTGGATTGTTGTGGTGTGTGAGGTGGAAATCCTTCTGCAGTGCTCAGTGTAAAGCCCTAGATGATGTATTGTCTCGGGTTTTGTTACTCAGCTTCAGATGTGGACCAGCTGAAGAGTATTTGGGGAACAGTTGCAATAATGACCTTTAAGGAAGGACTGAAAGAATTGGACTTCTTTAGTCTTCAGCAGAGATGGAGAGACATAATAATAGGCTTCAAATATGGTAAAAATTGCTACAGAGAGGAACGGAGTAAACTGTTCTCTCTAGGTGGGATAAGAAATAATGGTCCTAAAGAGCACAAAAGGAGATTTCAATGTCAGGAAAAAATTTCCAGCTCCAGGATGGATTATCTATCCAGGATAGATAATCACAGGGTTAAATATCTGAGGGAGGTAATGGGATATCTATTGCTGAAAGTGCTCTAGAAAAGGCTAAATAACCTCCTTTTAGAGGTGATTGAGGTATAGTTTGTCTGTCCTTGGCACAGGAGGTAGAATGACTTGTCAGCATTAAATATCTCCGCATTTTTACATTTTTGTAATTTTGCTGGCCAGGATTTTTTTAAAAAAATTAGCAAAACAACATGGTGCAGGAAAAAAAGAAAATAATGATGTAACGGTTGTTAGATTTAGTTTCAAAATCAAATATATTCATTAAGTTTTTTTTAATAAAGCATTTATTAAAGCCTTCTGTAATATAATATTGAAGGTAATTTTAATAGAGTTTTCGTTGTAGATTTAATCTCTTTGTCTTGCCTTTATGTATTTTTTTTATGATCCAATAGAAATGAACTGAGCTAGTGTCCAAGTCTGTCAGAAGACTTGGTTCAAGAGAAGCAAAGTTCAAAAGATTAATTCTAGGGAGGTAGGGAATCAGGTGCATATCCTGTAACTTCACCTTCTCTCTGTAAAATAGAGATTACAGTTATTATCTGAGATGTGTTTTGGGGGATAATCATCACTTATGGAGTCTTCAGGTTCCTGAAGAGTTCGTTATATAAATACAACGTTGTTTGAAATCAGTTTGTGTTCTGTGTATTAGAAATAGATTTCACTCCTTTTTGCCTATTGCTGTGTAAGAGTCACAATATGAAAAAAATTGAATGGAAATGTATCATCTCTATTGCATTTACTAGTTTTAAACAAAATTTCTCCTTTGAGATTTTTTTAGGTGATTAAATTGAAAGGGTTAAACTTAACACAAATGAGTTGTTAAAGCTTTTTAGAGTGAAAAGTACTGTACAATTTAATGAAACTGTTTTGAACTGAATTCAGTTTAGTGACTTATTCTGCACTTTTTCTATTCAAAATCAACTGCCTACAACCCACGTGACCTTGTGCAAGCTTCTCTGATTTTTGAAATTTGATGAAGGTGCCTTGGGCCTAATGACAAGTGAAGGATAGACTTTGTGTCATATCCGTGTGTGCTCTGTCATTGGGAAAAGGGTTAAAGTGAAAAAAAATCACATTCCCAACCTTTAAAAGGAGTGTAGAGGATTTAGATAAAATAATGCTTTCACTCTATTATTGCCTAATTGTAATTGGGCTTTTAGTACATTTTTTCCATCTCACCAATTATATGGATTAAACTCTGTGTATACTCTCACTTCACAGGGTGTCATCATTCTCCTTGTTGTAGTTGATGGCAAGTTGTGACTTAAACCATTGAGAAACAAAGAGTTGGTAACTGGTGTGGCACTGGGTTAGATCCTGATGCAGTGTTAGCTTGCATAAATCTAAAAATCAATAAAGGAAGAATGCAAACACTGTTCACTATATTAGAATGATGTCAGAAAAGGAATTTGTTCCTTTCCTCAAGTATTTTAAGACTTCGGGATTTTCCTTGTATGTATCACTGCAGTACAGAGGCTTTTTTTTGTAGAGTATTATAAAGAGGTCACAGTATCTCATGCAGTAAGGGCACAAAGGCTTGAGTCTTAGGCAGAGACAGATGCACCTATTCCCTGAGCTCCACCTGAAGAGCTGAAACTGAGCTGAAATTGTCAGACAGAACTGTCTGAAAAAGGCTGGTTTAACCTGGAGTTCGGAGCAGCAGTTCCTGCAGAGTTCACTGGGGCAGTGTATGGGTGGTAACTGGCAAAAAGACTTGGAGTAGGAGTCTATTAACATTACAACAGATGCTGAGGTTTGTTTACTTGGATTTTTTTTTTCTGTTTCGAGTGTACAAAATGGCAACTTTAAAAATTGTGATTTTTAAAAATCATTCTAAAATGAAAATATGTTGGTACATGTTTTCTCTTCCACCCACTGCCTTCTTCGCATTTACCTGGCTTTTCTATGTGCTTGTCTCTAAAAGTCGGAGCATAACTAGCAGCAAGTTATATGGTTAGGTATATATGACTGTATTGCTTCCTTAGTAATTACTCTGTCTAATGGTCAGTTAAAAAGATTTGAAGATGTTTCTGTGCTTTGCTGTGCTGCCAGCATTGTTCTTTGGGTAATTCCTCAAAAGCTGGGCTTCAGGAAGAGGGAAGCTAACCAGATGTTCTCTTCTTGGTCCTCGGTTGGAAACTTTCCTGATTTTGTTTCGTTTGGGGTTTTTTATTTTATTTATTTTTCCCTGGAAAAATAGGCAAAACAAGAAGACACTGCAGCTTATGATTTTTATTTTTTTTAACTAGTGTTCCATTTTTAGCAAAATGATGGTGTTCATTGCATCAGTTTTCTGGAAATTCTGCGATATCCATTGCACTGCAAAAAATGCAACAAGGCTGAAAAACATCATTATTCACAGTATCACTGTGGAGGCTGCAGTAGTGCAATTGCTTTTCATGTATGCTTGCATAGTTTTAAATCCATCTGTGAGGAAGTGCTTTCAAATGGAACATCATTTCTCTTCAGTGAGGTCAGCCAAGAATTTTTCAGGATCAAATTGGGAATCGAGTGATCCTTTGTTAAGAGGATTCCTAAAATACTTCAGATGTAAAAGGCTCTTCACATACCTGCCACCTGGCAGTCAGTGCTGAAAAGGACAATGAGAAACATTTACTCTTTGTACAGATGTCCTAGTGCAAATAAAGCTTCGCATTCCTCCCCCATCCCAAAGTGAAGTCTTGTCTTTTTCAGATTTCTTTTCTTTAAAGTTTAAGACTTTTTAGATCCTAAGTCTTATCTCAGTGTGGTTCTTGATATGTATTTTGAAGGTCTTTGTTGGTTTTGAACCAAAGACAATTTTGCAAATACTCAAGAATTCTCTATACTATATTCTTATAAATGGATTGCTTTATGGAGTACAGTTTGCTGTCAAGACCATTCAGATTATTCAGGTGTGTAAGTGTAAAGGAACAGATTTCTTGATGTTAAGACCTAGACAGGCAGTCTTTTTTAGTCACTGTTTTATGACTGCGCCTCAAAAAAACCCCCACACCAACAATACAGGTAACTAATTTTTTGTTAATATTTGTGAATTTCAGTCAAATCTCTCATCATCTGAAAATATCTCTGGTCAATTACAGCCCAGAAGTGGTTTTATTGAGACTTCTTATATTGTATGAAAGGTTATTTTTTCCATTGATCAGAATTCTGAATGTAGAAATGGAATCTTTTGCCTCTCTTGTGGGTTATGGAGGTAAAGTCAGACCAGTTACTGTCATCTTATCCAGTGCGACTCATGTCTCATTGATTTTCCACTTGAGAGGTAACTCTGGTGATCAGACCTTTGTGTCCTGCTTTTGGGGTATATCTCATAATTTAATTTAATTGCAGTTACATCAACTACCCTTTAAAAAACTTTCTAGGTTGTTGTATGTCTGTATTTACTTGACCCAAGAAATTCTCCCAAAGAAACCACCCCAAAAGGTCAGGAGATTGTCCGTGAGAAACAGTAAAGCTCTGGAGAGACTCACTGTGTGATATCATTGGTACCGTTTTCAGTTTAGAGTCATGTGTCACTATAGCTTTGTTAACATGACTTGTACCAAATAATCATGTGGACATTTCTTCTCGTCCTATCTGCTCTGTCAGCAGCCCTGATTTGCAGAAGTGGCATGAGCTAGAATTTAAGTTCTGTTTGCTTATCCTTCTCGAATGTGCCTTTACTACGTGTGAGCTATATTACAACTTCCCTAGTTGGTTCACTCTTGCTTTGAAACAGAAGTTTGCTTTTCTAATACTTAGAAATTAGCTTCTGTTGAAGTCTGGGCAACTGCTTGGTTTTGGCCTTCACTGACTGTATTTTATGTAATGAGAAGATGTGAAAAAGAGGCCAAAGGTTTGAAGCAGTGATGAATAAGAATATAGAAAGTTTTTGGTTTGGTTCCCTCCCCATTTACTTCTTTTGTGTCTCGGGTTCTGCTAGTGAAGACTTGCATTAACTGGATTTCAGTTAAAGTTTCAATAGAATTTTGACAGTTTTATATTCAAGTGAACAGTAAACCAGAATGTAAACAAAATAAAACATGATGCTCTGCCCTGTTTTGGAGAACCAGACATGAAGTTCCAAGGAGTTCACAGTTTGGAACTGGGGCTAATTTAGGTTATAGCTGGGCAATACAGATAGATGGCTGAATTATTTCCTGTGCATCAGTTATAAAATATTTTTGTCCTCATCATGGAAGTGAAGAGTTCTTAGTTGAGAGAAGGAACTTCCTAGGCTTACAAAGCATAAGGGAGAGTCAGAGAAAGGCTTCACATTACAGCCAACCTGATCCAACCACAGTCTGTCACCAGAATGCATAGTCCTGGCCCCTGCTTCCCACTGGCTCCTGTGCTCCTTTGACCATTGTAGGAAGCCTGTTTAGGGAGCTAAACCAGCAGAAGAATAATGACTCTTTTGTAAGGGTTTGTGTTTCCTAAATCAGCTCACTGTGAGATCGGATTGAGTACAAAAGCAAATACATGGGAAAAATAAGGATGGTGGGTCTGAGAGTTACAGGGGAGTGGGATTGCTCCTTTTTGTAGCAATTTACTTAACGGTAAAATGAAACCTCACCTGGGAAGTCTTGTTGCAAAATTGAAGAGAGAATGATTGAAGGTTCACCAGGTTGTGAATCCACCCTGGAGTGAGAGGAGAGATGGGTGTGGGTTTGTTTGAGGGAAAGTGGTGCCTTGGACAAAACAATAAACTCAGGAAATGCTCTTTTGGGAAGTATCTAAAAGGATATAAGTAAACAGTGGTAGAGAAGTGAGCATTGCAGTAGTTAGGGTACAAAAAGATGAGATCCTTATGAGATACCCACTTGGGGGGACAGTGAAAACCTTTCTCAAGACAGCTGCTGAAAGAGTTTCTGAAAAAACTGTTTGCCATCTTTATAACCTTCACTGTCAATGAATGTGTAGCCTTCAACATAGGTTCCTGGACGTGCCAACATATTTTTAATTATGATTCTTTTAACTCACACAGGGGTTTACATTTTTATTTCCTTAGTGGCTGTTTAAATACTTACGCATTGTGGAGTTGTTACTTTCTCACCACTAAGAGCCAATTACAAAAATGTTCTTAATGTTTTCCTCAACTGAGCATCATAGTCCAGACTGTAGGCATGCTGAACTCCAGAAAGGAATCAGTGCCCACCTTAGCTGGCACATGATTTAAGAGGGGCATTATATGTCAGAATAGGCAGGTGTTTTAGATGTTAGCAGATGGTTGTTTCAATTTCAATAAAGTACCTGTAGTGATATTTTAATAAAGTTACTTCAGTGATTGCAGAAAAACCCCCTCATCTAGTCTAGAGATGGTGCAAATCTGATGACTCTATTTCAACACTCTCTTGAGTCAGAAGGATCTCACAAAACTGAGCAAATGGGTATTAAAATAGAAACAGAAGCTCATTTTCAGGAATGTTAAGTAATGCATAAGAGTAAAATAACTTTATGCAAAAAAATGCCAACCCTGACTTGAAATCTGCTGTTATTGCTCAGGAGAGTTTTCTGATAGACATTTCTGTACAACCATCAAATCTGTTTTCACTAGGTGTCAAAATAAGTAAATAGTGCTTGAGTATTATTAGAAGGGGGTCATGACATAAAGTTTTAACTATTCTGTGGTAAAAATGTATGACATACACAGGCCACACTTGGAATACAGTTATCCCACACTGATCTATCTGCTAGGCTTAGTACAGAAGAGGGTAACAAGAATAATCAAAGTTTTGGGCTGTCTTCTCCTTGGCAGAACCCCAAGGAGATAAACAAACTAAAATGTTCATTAATTCTGGGAGTGCACAGCAAAGATGTGTCCTCAGGTCTGCCATGCCATCCATGGGCACTGCATTTCAGTGCTTGCTTTGTTTCTAGATACTGTGAAACTAATTTTTAAAGGTGTGGAGGGGTTATTAAGTCTTTTCTTCCGTTGTCAAGGAAGGAATGTGTTTAATTGCTTATTGCCCTGGGAGAGATAATATATCACTGAGTTATGAGGGCTTTGTATGTTCAAGATACAGCAAAGGCTGCTTAGGAGATAGATTCTTAGTGTATTTATATTTCTTCTTTTATGGCTACAACATTATGCTGTGGGCAATACAGTTCACAGCTGAATAATTTCATATTTTTAACAGAAATTTTAGATGTTCTCTGAGATAAGTGACAATCATGGTTTTTTCCATAGTATTTTTAAAAGGTTAAGCAGTTTTGTGGATGCAATATAAACTACATTTGTCACGTTAATCCTTACTTAATACTTGATGTCATCTCTTCAGAGGTACTAAGCAAGGAATAAGCACAGTATTTGGTTTGACAAAGTCCCATTAAATTCCTCAGAATAGTCTAAAAAAACTGTGCCTTAGAAAGAGCCAGTAAAGCTTTTTTTGGGTATCTCTGGCAAACTAAGTGATTTATTATTAAAAATAACCCTATATAGAGTATTCTGCTTGATATCTTTGTAAGTGCAAATGTGCATATGACTGTCAAAGTAAATGAATGCAATTTCTAGCTTTGTAACTGCTTTTATTATTTTCAAATGCATGCTGTAAAGATTCCAATCGGTATCTGTGGCAGACTCAGAAAGCTGCTGGTCATATTTGGTTTGGTCTTGTAAGAAATAAGCATTTGGAGTAATCATAGCTCTGTAGCTGAATGTTTCAGAGGGATAAAAATAGGAAAAAAATCAATTTTGCATTGTATTTGTGTAAGTCTATCTAAGTCCATGTCAAATAATGTAATCATTTAGGCTAAGCTTTTTCTAATATCTTCAAATTAGAAGTTTTTAAACGTGTTGTCATTTGATACAGTGTGTGAGCAATCTGGTGTGCAATTCAGAGACAGAGCCCATCCCTGTGGAGAGCAAGAACCTAACTGCAAGTGCAGATTTTTGTACTGCTGTGATGGGTTAGCCATTTCAGAAAGTGTCTGAACTCTGGCAATCTGCTCATGTTGGCTTAGAATAGGTATGGAAGCTATATAATTCACACTCTCTGACCCACCTTCTGGCAGCTTCTTCCTGTTTCCTAAATCTGTGATAAAATATGCTGAAGGTAGACTGTAGCTCTTTTTCATCTTTGTTCTTGTGCTTTGAGAAATTCTCTGGTGGCTGAACCTGGAACTTGAATAGCCTTTTAATGTTTCTTCAGTCCTTCTACCTGATGTTACAGGGTAATTGCAAGTAATGGTAAAATGAGCATCTCCTTTTTATTTATGGAAATAGATATTATCAAGAATTTTAGATTCTGTAGCCAGACATGTATTTTTAGATAAAAGGTTAAATGCTCTAATTGCTATTCTGTTAAAATGTGGTCACAGTTTGCCCTGTATTATTGAATTAATAACTGATGAAGTATAAAATCAGTGAAATATTACTGTAGTTATGAGTCCTATTGTCTTGAGACAAAGGAGGAAAGTCAGAATTGTGAAAAATTACTTCAGTTTCAGAAAACTGAAATGAGAAGAGGGAAGATGCTATTTAAAACCTTGGAATCTCATGTGTTCTACTGGGGTTGGTAGAACTGTGAACATACTTGAAACAGCTATGATGCTGCAGTTGAAAAGACATGCTTTGCTCATGCAGCAGCTTTCCATCATTGACAATACCATGGATTTTTTTTTCTGTATCTCTGGAGAAATATATGTAGGCAAAGTCAGAAAAAGTGAAGTGGGAGCTCTTGAGTAAAACACAAACATTTTGTTGTGCCAATAAAAAACAACTGACCAAAAAGCCAATTGAAAGCAGTAAGGAGGAGTTCAGTTGCTGTGAGAGTTGCATTGGGTATCTAACCTTGTAGCCTTTCCTTTTTGCCAGGTTACGGGTCTTCATACCCGTTTGTAAAAATGAAAATTGAGAATATTCTTTTAAAACATTAGTGGCATAGCCTGAATGCTAATAGCTTAGAGGAGCTCAAGGGGAGCTAATTCAAAGGAAATTTTCTAAGGGAAAATTCATGGAAGAAAAATTCATTGAAGTTTAGTAAATAGATAGAAATGATATACGACTTAAGAGGACTCTGAGCTATAAATAGTTGGAAACTGTAAAGGAATTACATACAGCAGCTCTTGCTTAGCCATCTGCTTATTGCTGCTGTTAAGAGTACTGACTGGATAGATGTTTGGTTTGACTCCATGTGAGAAAAGAGGCTTGAAGTTAATAAAGTTTAACATAATTGATTCGCATTTAAATTTAATGAGGAAGAAGTTTTGAAAGTGGATAGTAAATTAACATACAAAGGGAATCAAGTGTATTTGTGTATAGATGAAGGATAAGCTGGTGTGCTTAGGCAATTATAGGTAAGCCCCTTTTGCTCTGTAAATGTAGTGCAGCATCTCTATATCTGAAGCACAGAATGTATTTAGCAAGTGCTTGATAAAGTATTCAGCAAGT
This sequence comes from Acanthisitta chloris, assembly GCF_000695815.1. Lineage (NCBI taxonomy): Eukaryota > Metazoa > Chordata > Aves > Passeriformes > Acanthisittidae > Acanthisitta > Acanthisitta chloris. The sequence continues at coordinate 62,807 of NW_008658277.1, read as the reverse complement.
GGGACACGGTAATAGAATCAGAATGAATTTTTCACTTTGTAGGCACTTTCATTTTATGCTTGAACAGTGAGCAGAGTTTTGAAAGTAAATTGTCTCATGTTGCAGAAAATCTTAAACTGAGTGTTGCAAAACAAAACAACCCTGAAGAACAGTAATAATCGAAGCAGAATACCTGGGTATTCCTTATATCACAAAGTTGAATAAAGGAAGCAAAAAGAAAAACATATAGAGAGTGAACTGTAATTGTATTTCAGCAGTGTGTTGACAGGTTAATGGTAGGTTTAGAGTAACAGTGTAAAGTCTCAGAAATGCCTCAAAATGCATTTAAAAATATTTAAAATACGTATGTTTAGCAGGTTAATAAGATTGCTGGAGAAGAAATGGCTGATGCATAGTGGTATTGTGTGAAAAGTGGCACTCTTCTGGCTTAATCTTTCAAGATAATTAATTTGTGATTTTGAAAGATAAAGAAAGTGTGAATCAGACTGGTCTGAGTTTTTATAGTGTCACGGGCTGTAGAGACTGCAAAATCTATGAGCAACCTGCATCTAGATGAAAAATGAAAGTGGAGCAAGCCTAAAGATTATTTATCAGTCACAAGAAAAGCAAAGAGCTGTAGCTATTGTAGGAAAAATCCTAAGCAACTAACTCCCAGGATTTGTACAGAGTGATAATGACATTTTAATGCCAAAGTGTTAAAATAAAGAAGATGTTCATATTGAAAAAGTAAGAGTAACTAAAAGGCTGAGATTTTAAACGTAAATGTAGGCCAGGCAGAAGTTCCTTTGTATTTCCAGTCAGTACTGTAAGCATAGGCCAGGCAGCACACAGAAAACTGAGGAAATTAAATGCAGCATATTGTTTATCAGTGAATGTACTGCTGGCCTACAAAGGCCTTCTGAGCACAGCAAGAGAAGAAAGCAAAATGGCAATCAACAGAATTACACATGGTGCAATCATACTTCTATTTGAATTACATGTATTAGAATAGAAAAGTAAACTAGACTACCAGTGTCCTCTTAAATCAAGGAAATCGTGGCCACCTATCCCAACTGAAAGCAGTTGGGTGTAGACAGAAGCAGGTAGAAAAAGTAATGAACTAGTTGAACTGGGAGCACTCTTATAATCAAGTTTGTGGGTTTTTTACATATAGGCCTCTGTTACTGGTAGGTGTGCTGGAATTAAAGGGAAAGGGTGTGTGATCTTGTTCATATTGCAGTATTTGTTTCCTGTGCCTGGAGACAGGACAGCAATAAAACTGAAAGTAGCTTCTCACTGTTACTTTAAGAGCTTTTAAAAAAAGCAGTTCCTAATGTACTTGAAACACCTTCAGGACTTGCCAGATGAAAATTCCAGGCCAAGTAGACTGAAATATGCATAATAGTCTTCTTATTCAGAGCACTTAAATACAGACTGAATGTACACTGAGAATGTCAAACTGTAGAGTGGTATGAAAGCTCTCTGCTTAACAAGCTCAGTGTCAGTTGCAAAGTAGAATTTGGAAAGCACGTAAGAATTAATTGTAAGATGTTGTTTGTAAGTGCTGATATCTGCAGTTTTGTCAGGATGCACAAGCACTGGAAGAAAATTTCTGTCTGCCGTCAAGTACACCTGAGGAGTTCTCGTTGCTCGTTCCTGGTGTAGATGATGGTGACATCCAGCACAGAGAGCAATGTGCTCAAAACTGCTTTGAAAGACTATCTGCAATGGCAGAGCTGTCACTTAGGGCTAAATGTAACTCTAGCTGTTGTGCTGTTAGTTAGACCAAACAGCAGAAAGAGACAATAAAAGCAAACAATATCCTGTATGGAAGGGTGGAACAAAAAGAAGGGATGGGTCTTTTTGCTGCAAATCACTATTTTGAGAACTGACACAATGCTGAGGTTCCAGCACAGAGGTGCAGTAGTGAAGTATTTCAACAGCTGTAGCATCTCAGACAGTTTCGTTAGAAAATAGATGTTTCTCTGCTGGCTGTGCACCAGGGACGTGACTCGGTTTTATTAGTACGTCAAAGTCAGTCTAACCTGGGCACATGAGCATTCAGAAGAGCTGAGGCTCTTAAAGGAAACTGCCAGTCAAACAGCAGCACAAGGCAGGTCATTTGCAGTAGGACTGGATGATCTTAAGGGTCTATTCCAACCTAAACGATTCTGTGATTGTATAGCAGCAGCCTACTACTGTGTTTTAATTCAAGTTTAAAGCATAGTTTGTCTTAAAAGCTAATGCATTACTTTGCAGAGACCCCTTGCATGTGGGAACACATCTGCTTGGTTATGTGGTAACTGATGCTACAATTATACATGCAGAATCAGCTGATGTGGCAAGGGATACCTGTAATTCTGGCAGCATGAAAATGCATCTGCTGAGAAGATACAGCAGGGCCACAACATAGCTGTGACAAGGTGCATTGCTTTTCTTTGTAGATTTCAGGATAGTTCTTGGTTCCCTCCCTACCCAGAGTCTGTCCAGAATGTATTTTAAGCATTTAGAGCCACAATTTAGATCAGCCCTTTAGGTGTCCATCTATTGTTTATGCTTGTCACTGAGTAATATTTGAATCCTTTGGCCAGCTTGGCAATCCCCCAAAATTTAGCTGGGAGTAAACATCTCAGAAGTGTGAAGAGTTTGCAGCTTTCACAAAGGTTGCAGTCCCATCTTTAAGGAGGATTGCAGTGTGAGTCCAGCAGTTACCTGCTGTACATCTAGTCAGTGCATGTATAGACTGGAATTTGCCAAAGCTGTATTAATTGGTGTATTTTGAATGTCTGTCCTTGTCTGAAAACCATCCTTGCATTTTGGAGGTGGCCAGAGGGAGGAGCATGAAACTTTTCAGTGTTGGAGGTGAGCTGGGATGTGTGGCAGAATGGTGTCGTGTTTAGGACCACAAAGTCAGCTCATTCTGCTTATAGAATAACATGCTTATGCCTTAGATAGAGGCAAAAGTATTATCAGATGGAAAATAAGGGGTTAAAAGAGTTTTCATGAGTGGAGGTAGCTGGAAATTGCCTGCCTTCTCACTTCTTTTTTTCCCTTGCAGGCAGAGGGCATATTTTAAATTTTGACAAAAAATGGAAAGCAGAAACATTTTAATTATGATATAACATTCAAAATATTTTACAGGAACTCGCTGTGTGCCTCATGCTCCCCTTTTCCAAACTCTGCTACTTGCCTTAGTACCATGCAGCAGCACTTCCAAGCATGACGTGCAGAACACCTGATTGTAGGTAGTGCTGCTCTGTGTTGTACCTCTGGGTTTGTCATTATGACAACCATTGGATGCCTATGTAGCTGATGCTGTAATTTTGCATATGAAAAGCTGTATTGATTGGTGAATTTTAAATGTCTGCCCTTGTCTGAAAATCATCTGGGATAAAAACGTGTTCCATACAGCATTGCATACAGTATGCACATTACAGTGCTCCAAAAGTAAGTCAGACAAGAGCAATATTTTCCAGCGTAGTAGTCTACCAGCATGAGTGAACTGGTTTATCTAGGGGCTTTTCAGACTAAGTAAGGGAGCACTGCTTTTCTCCATCAATTGTCTTTTCACCTGTAAACTGTTAGCAGGATTAAGTGCTCCATGGACCCCTTACAACTGCAACCTATCTATGGGAAAAAGCAGTGTATCAATATGCTACATATTTTCTGTATATTGCAATAATAACCTCTTTAGGAAATAAATCATTTTTCATACTTATTTATATAAAAGTGTGTTCTAGCTGTGGTGCAGAGGTTAAATACTATTGGAGTCTATTCCACTAGAGTAACATTTTGATAAATGGTTACTGTAATCAAGTTAGTGTAATTAATTTTATAATGAGATTTTCAAGAATTAATGTGTGATTTAATGTATCTCAGATGTTAGTCACATGTTTTGGTAATCCTGAGCAGGAGATGTTCTTTGGGTAACAGGAAAGCTGTTTATCATAGAGTTGGAAGAGACCTCAAAGATCACAGATTCCAACCCTACCATCGTTACCAGACCATGGCACTAAGTGCCACATCCAGTCTTGGCTTTAAAACCTCCAGGGATGGTGAATCCACCACCTCCCTGGGCAGGACATTCTTGGGCCTGACTACTCTTTTTGTAAAAAATCTCTTCCTTAATATCCAACCTAAACCTCCCCTGGCAGAGCTTGAGTCTGTGTCCTCTTGAATGGTTTCACCTGAAAAAGGTATGTTAGAGTTAAGAGTGTGACTTTCAGCTAGGATGATAGAGTGGGTAGGTGAGGTGAACAGGATATAGAGGCATAGCCAATAAGTGAGGTCTTTTTAAAATGGGACATGAAAGTTATTTACATAGTCAGATTTTAATTTCCTTGATAAAGTAATTATATCAGGCAACAGATATTTTATTGACTACATATTACTAGTATTTCTCTATTACATATTAGTCAGTAAACTGAGTTTAGTGAGGGTGTTTAGTTAAGGCTACTGTGTTTATTTAGGATAAGTGCAATTTATGTTAAATGGTGTTACAGTAATTGCTCATTTTTTGCTTTTTCTGATAAGATGAAGCAGTGCTGAGTGGAGTGTTCAATAGTTCATGGTTCTTTGGGGCTGTGGTACCACCTTACATGGTTCACATGTTCACCTTTGCTTCTGGTCATGTGATCTGATGCTTGTACTGCAGCATGTTGTCCTTTAATATGACCCACAGGAAAAACTGATCCATCTGAATAGAAGCAAAAATGGTATTCTCAGTTCTGTCCTAGTAGGAGATTAATTTCAGAGTGCAGTTCCACAAATAGTTATGTTGACAGAGTTGTCTCAGGCATTTCTGACAGAGAATTGGGATGGTGCTGCTTGATGTGTGTAGATTGGGATTAGGTGAAATCGCAGATTTGCCTGTCTGCTTCTTCCAGTTATTCCCAGTTCCAGTTTTCCTCTTCCACAGTTGTAATCTTTCTTTCTTGTAGCAGTTCTTCCAGATTTCCAGTCTGTCTCTTTCTCCACTCAGCATTCACTCCTTTTGCTAAAGTAGCTGCTCTGCTTACCTATCCATTCACATTTAGCATTCCCCTTAGCCTGCCTTCACTGCAGCTCCATCAGTTTTGTTCTCAGGCAAATGCTTCTCTATGCAAAATTCCAATTTCTTAACTCAAAAAAGCTTCTCAAAGAAATAGTCAGATATGTCTTGAGCAGTAAGAGGAGTTTAAATTAATTTCCATATTTGTGCACAGAAATGACTAATTATTTTGACTGAGAATTGAGGGGAGAGACAGCAGGGTGGGAATATCAGTCTGAGACAGATGCCTCAATGTATAATTTCAGCACAAACTCTATTTTGGCCAAGATATGAGAAACTGAAAAGCAGTTTGAATGTTTTAAGCTCTAAGGAGAAGCAATTTGATACAGTGGTTACTTTTCTAGAGTTCTGCTGTAAAGTTACAGTTGTATCATTCATATTTAGTTTTATATGAAGTAATTTTGCAATCTTATCCTGGAATGTGTGTCTGGAAGAGGGGTGATGTTCTGTCATACCTGTCCTCCCAGGAAATGTCCTCGTGTAGGTAGCCCAGACGAGTGAGAAATACCAGCGCTGTCAGCAGTTCTGACAGCGCTGCTGAGTGGAAGGATGCAAAGGAACAGATGTACATCGCTGGTCATTGTCACGTAACTTGCGCTTTGACCTTTTCCTTTATTATGTGGTTTTAGAGAAGGAGTAAGACAGTGTTGGAGAGGAGGAAGTTAAGATTTTGTTTTGTTTTCACACATCCTATTATTTAAGAACCAGTTTAGTTTGCCTGCCTAGTACTTTTTTGTTTCCTTCCAGACAGAAGTAGAAATAACTTTTTCCACAAGAAGATTCTTTCTAAAGACTTTTTTT
>NW_008658277.1:45128-56944 GCF_000695815.1 Acanthisitta chloris | reverse complement strand
GAACCCATCTATTTTAAGGAAGAAAATTAGCATATTGAACTATCCTTTCCGGTTCTTGGCCAGTTTTGGTCTTGAATAAAGCATCTTCCTTGCTATTTTACTACTCTTTAAAACATGTTGATATTTCCTACTATTTTTTCACTTTTCTTTATTTTACCTTGCTATCCATTTATATATAAGATAAATATAAGTAGTCCCATGCTGACAGACTGTACTTGGACCATATGTAATCCTGTGTTACTGTGTCAAAGACAGCTGAAATCTCAGAGTAATTCCAGTAACATTTATGTATTTTATTGCATTTCAGCTTTCATTATAGCTTTAAGCTGCTTATTGTTATGTATTATTTGAAGTAAGATCTTCATAATGTCTTCTCGTGGAGGTTATTTCTGTCATTTGAAAGTATTGCTTATTTTGGTGTAATGTAGAATCAGTTCTGTTTCCAGAAAGCTAATTTCTTGCTAATGTAGTTATGGTAAACTCAGTGTGTGTGGGAAGGGATGCTGGCATACTCTAGATGTGATAGACTGCTGAATATGATTTGGTAAATGAAATTCATCCCTAATTTAGTAATACTACTTTGTTAGGCAGTGATATGTTTTCTATGTAGAGATAAACCAAAGTCCTGATAATCTGGTGCCTGTGCAGATTCTTGTCTCTTCAGAAGTGCTAATTTTTTTATCTTGGTCAAGTACTTCTGTAAGGGATTAGGTTCAGTTAACATAAATAGCTTCTGCAGTCTTCATTCTATACAATAAGCTTTCAGTTTTAGTAGTTTTAAGGAACATGCCACTGCTCCACAGAGAATTTAACAACTGTTTAATGCCATAGAGATCCGCCAGTTTTATTTATTAGTTTAAGTGCTCTATGAATACTCTTCTTTTGAGATACACACTTGAGCAGTGCCATGCATGCTTAAAATGTGTGAAGTCTAATTGATTTTTCCTTTGTCACTGAAATAATGTGGTCTGGAGTGTATAGCTGTAGTGTAGGAAGAAAGATAATGTCTCCAGGCAAATACAGAAGCTTATTCAGGATACTTTTGGTGTAATTATCAGAGGAAAATACAAAACCGGAAGAGGCATGAGGCATATATGGAGTCCTGCTAATGATTACAGATTGTGTGTGTGCTTAGTGTAATGGGTGCAGTAGTTGGTTAAAATTTATGACATGGTCTTGATAGAAGGTAATGACAAACAGGAGACCCATGATAGATGTTATGTTTTTTTTGTTAAGTCAGTTGCATGTAGAAGAGTGAGTTACAGGTACAGAGTCAGATCAGACTTGGGTTTTGTCAACTCTGATTGAGTCTTGAGAGAAGTGGAATTTAGAAAGAGGCTTGAGAAAAACAAGTTTGTCTGTGAGTTTCATGTCTGCACTAGGACAGAGCAGTAGCAAGTTCTCCGTGATCTGCCCTTTTCCTAACTGTAAATAACTCTGAGGTTTCCTAACTGTAAATAACTCAGTGGTTTCTGAGACACTGTGAAAGAAACAGGCAGTTACAAGTTCAGACATATGTCAGACCTGGCTATTGTCTTATATAGAGTCACAGTTATTTTAATACAGTTACATTAAGTCTAGAAAATCTTTAGGTCAGTGAAAACAGGATTTCAAAATAAAGAAATATTTTGGGATGTGATCTAGGATAATTTAGTGTACATTGTCTCAAACTAGCTAAATTATGCACAGTCATACTCTCAGATCTTACATTATTATTGTAATTGATGCAGATTTGTTTCGACTTGTTTTTCTTTCCCAGCAAATGTTCTGCTTTTTGGTGCTAGAAAGATTCATGTAAAAGCAATGTTTCTTCTGAAGTGTTGCGATTTGAAATAATTTTAAATCTGACACAGATTTTATTATTTTTAAACTAATAAAATACAGTGGTTTAGAAAAGGAATATACATTAAGGACTCCCAAGTTCTGATGACAGAACTAGGTATGATCAAGAAGGCATATGGCTGAAATAAAAAGTTGTGCAATATTCCTTTCACCCCGAGGCAGGCAAGGTCCCACACACGTAAGCAGAATGGAAATGAAATGGGAGAGGGCAGTTATATGTGTGTGTGTCACATTTGTTCTTGTAAATAATAATTTCTCCGATAACAGATGCTGTTTCTGAAGTACTTTGGGGTTTACTGAAGTGTGGTGCTAGACAGTGCTCCTGCTCTCAGGCATCCACAGATGCAATATCTGAACACGGGGAGAAGTTTGATCCCTTATCATCCTGCAGTGTTATCATTGAGTATGAATGGAAGCTGATTGTTAGATGAGATTCAGAAGAACAAGAAGAGAACAGATTATTTCTCTTCAATACAAAGATGATTCATTATACTTGAGAGGAGATGAACAAACTGTTCTGTTTTCTAGAATTGAATTGTTGTGAAACTTTAGAAATAGTGACATCAAATAATTATTGGAGACTAATTACCATTGCAAGAGTCTCTTGTTCTCCATTCCCATTTAATGGTTTGTTCGATGTTGTACGTAATGTTAATTTATCCATCATAAGTATCATACATGTATATATAAAAATAAATAAAGCTGCACCACAGTTAGAGAAGAGATTTCTGTTGCTTTGCTGCTTTCAGCTCTTGTGTGCTGATACATAAGAGTACTGAGTGTATGTTCATGTATGGCTTCTTCACTATTTCTTTTCTCGCTTAGGGCCACATTGAAGATACTTCTAACTGTGTCCATGTTTCTGAATTCCTTTAAACAGTCTTGGTTCCCAGATAGGCAATACTGGCTTAACCCAGTAAAGAAATTGATTGTTCTGCATATTTAGGAAGGAGTTCGCTCATTTTGCTCTTTAATTGGTTATGAAATGTAAAGAAATACTAGTTAATTTTCAAGACAGTTTTTCCAAGGAAACTTCTGGGAAAAGTGATTTAATAGGTCACTTGCTAAGCTCTTATGTATGTTGTTCTCTGGGTTTTAAGTGGTAATTTCAATGCAGTTATTTCAGTGTATCCTGAAACTTTATAGACTTTATAAAGTTTCCTTTTTAAAAAAAATTATTATTCCCTCCTCCCCTCTCTGCAGATTGCTACTAAACAAAAAACCCTGACTAGGTAAAACTTTTTCCCCCACCTTGGTTTTTCATCTTGTGATACTTACACAATCTTTTTTCTGAGTCTAAAATGCTTTTGCTCTTCACAAAGGCAAGTAAGCACAGCAGGGGCTGTGTCTTTCCCACTGTGAGTAAAATAGGGTTGTTTTGGGGGAAAGAAAATCAGGAGAGATGAGGTGTACAAATCTGACAGTGCTGTTCCAGCCATTTCTGAAACAACTTGTGCAAATGTTCTTTATTTAGGTACTGGTGAAGTAATTAAAAATTTTGTGATTAGGCCTCCTTCCGATTGACTCACTATTATTTTGTTTAAAGGTACTGAGCTTTGGTATTTTCATTTGTTCCTTTGCAGAAATCAGTCACTCTCTCGTTACTTTTGGTATCTCCATATTTACCTTTCCAGTCAGTTAAAGGGATCTGTAGGAAAAGCAGCAATATAGGCTTAAGTAATTTGAATTTTTCAGTGCTTTTCCTTGCCATGTTTTTCTGTTCTTTGCTGTTTGTAAAAATCCCACTGGAAAATTGAAACCCGATTTGATTGTTATCCACATAATAGAATTTGTGATAGTTAGTGTAGCATCACTCTAGAAATACCTGGTGTTATTGAATTTCACTGCAACTAGGCATAATTAATCTCTTCTCTCATTTAGCTCAGTTTATATTTCAAATTGGCAACTTAGCGGTGAATTCATGCTCTGCTCTTACAGCATGAAATCGTGACTAGCTTGAAAGTAAAGGCAACTTCCAGTAAACTAAATATGAAAGCTGTGTAGAAAGAAAAATGTGGAGAGACCTGTCAGCTTGTGTTTTGCATCGTGAAGTTTTCAGATTGTCAAGATGAAAATAAACTCACTTTCATGAAGTCAATAGAATATGAAGAAAGCTTTGGTAACCACTATTCTGTAGCGATTTCTCGTGCCTACATAATACTAGATGTTCTTAAATTAAATGTGATTGCTGGGATGGTTTTTCAAGTAATAGCTGTTGGGCATTGGCACTGATGCCCAGACTCTGGAGACAGCAGAAAGCATTGCGTGACTTTGGGAGGTATAGATTTATTTCTGCCTTTCAATGTCAGGCAAGGTATACTAATATACTGTTTTCCTTGGGTGAAGATTAGGTTTAGTGTGAACTCTGGAAAGCATTTCACTCCTGTTGAAGGTGATTCAGGGATTTGGAGCCAATCTAAGTTTAGAATTCTGCTCAGTTTATTGAAGAGCAGAAGTAATTGTTTTTCACTGCGTATCTAATTATAAAATACATTTGAGAATGCATTTCATAATTCATTAGTTGTAGTAATCTCTTTCACTGCTTGTTTTCTTGTGTCTCTTCAAGTATCTTCTGTGGTTTGAACACCCAAACACATGACTCTCTTGTGAGTTCATTTGCTTGCACATTTAGTGTGTGATACAGTGTAGCACTTAAAAACTACCAAGATAGGTATTTTGCATTTGACACCTAAATTAGCATCTCACAGTGTTAATTACATTATAGCCCAATAGTCTTTCTTTATGTAGGACACTTGTAAAATTAATCATTTCTTCTTTAAAAAGCTGTTGCTCTCTATGTCCTGTCGCATTCTTCATTTTCAGTGTAGTGATTTAAGTGTTTTATTGATATCTCTGTCTTTTTCTCAACAGTTTTCAAAATCTTGTTAATGTGATGGCATAAACTAGTAAAGTGTTTGGATTACATCATGGATAACAGCAATGATGATTGATATTATTTGAGTGGCACAGGAAGAGTCTGCTGTATGAAATGCCAGAAGTTTGTGTTTCTTCTAGCTTTGCAATGGTAAGTATTTTAGGCTTTGTGCTAAGTAAGTAATAACTTTATCTTGTCATGTAAGGTTTATTTCTTACAAAGTAACATACCAGAAAATCAGTAAAGATTTCTGGCTTGCATATTTTTTCTGATGTCTGTAGAGTTCAGCAATAATTGCTAACCAAAGTTTACATTTGAATTTGGTTTAGTCAATTCTGCTGGTATCAATTTGAAATGTCAGTTACTCATCCTTAATGTGTGTTAGCTTTAATTAGAACAATATAGGAGAAATGGAATATGTAAATAACTCTCTTTTCCATGTTTGAGTTCAATCCCAAATGAGATTTCTCTTCAGAAGATATTGAGCTTGCATGTAAAAAGGGAGAGTATACAGGCAAGTTTATCCATGTGGAAAATAGGTATAGAAAAACATTATAGACAACAGGCAGGTTTTTTTCTCTCTCTTCAAGGCACCTGCTGATGTTTTGCCTGTTTGACCTATTATTTATATTTTTCTCTTAAGACAGAAACCATTGCACAGCTCACATTTTTTTACTTTTAAGTGGAAAGAATGGAAGTCAGTGTTGTAGCAGTTGTTTACGTGTTTCCAGGAGTACAAACAGTGCACCTTTCCAGGCATTTTTGTAAGGCAGTGGGAATAGCTAACATGCAGGAGGGTTGTAGCAGCACAAATGAAATGCAGTTTTGAGAACATTCGAAACTTCCACTTTTGTCTTTCCTCTGGTACACAGAATGATGTGCTGTCTTACACAGTTGTGTGTGGAGCTGTACCACAGTTTCACAGAATGATGTGCTTTCTTATGCAGCTGTGTCCTGAACTACACCAAGCAATACTTTTAGGATTCATTGCTTTCGTTAAGAAACACTGCTTGCCTTATGAATTCCTGTCAAACAGGTTACAAGGTGTACTGGTCTTGTCCCATTGCCTCTTTTCTGCTGTAGGACCACCTGACACTTAAACAGTAGATTTGTGAGAATTTATGCTTTTTTTTTTTTTAAATTCTTTGCTGAAGATGAAAAACACCTATTGAAACAATTGTCTCCATTTGTCATTTTCAACCTTTCTAGATAATGCGTGAAAGGTTTGATTCCATATTGAAAATTTTAAATCAAATATAATAGGTCAGTTGAACAGGTTTGTATAATCTGGAATTTGGGAAGGTGTGACATCGTGCGCAAATGTGAGTCTGTTCATTATCGTATTAGGACAGGTTTGTGTTAATGGACAGTTTGACGCATTGAATTTTTAAAGATTAAATGAATAGAAGGGTAAGACTGTACTGATGTCTTCTCAAAATTTTATTTTGAGATTGGACATGTCAAGTACTCCTACATTTCACCCTGAAATGTGAAATACAGACACTCTCAAACTGTATGTTTGAAACTCATCTTTGAGTCTGAATTTACTTAAATGTGGTGTAGGTGATGATTCATCTCACCAACTGTATGAGAAGTTTAAAACTGGAGGAGACTTGGGAAACAGCCTTCTGGTACCTCTGAGGAGCAGACTGATGGAGCCAGGCTTTTTGGCTTTTTGGTGATGTAAATGATGCAAAAATAGGGGAGGCCTCACCTGAGTATTAAAAATACAGTATTTTCACTATGAGGACAGTTCAACACTGGAACAGGTTGCCCAGAGAAGTTGTGGAATATCTGTACTTGGTGTTTTTCAAGACCCATCTGGACAATGTCCCGTGTAACTGAGTCTGAATTTAATCCTGATATTCATTTGAGCAGGAGGTTGGACAGGATTACCTTCCAAAGTCCTCTCCAGCTGGAATGATTTTATGATTCCAATTCAGAAATCATGATTTATTTCATTTTTACTGTTAATGACTGTAATTATTTTTTACTGGTATGCTTTATTTATTTTTTAATCTGGTGTTAAATTAGAATTGCAGTTCTGTTTTGTTATTTATGAACCATTTGTTTTTGTTTTAAGCAACATTTGTTGTGAGCAGGCAAATGGGATTTTAATGGTTTACTTCTCAGCATGTGAAACCATGTAACTGGATGTTAAAAATGTGATCTCATACATCTCTTTTGAGAAGACAAACTTAAATAATAATACCAATACATTATAGCATATGTGCGATACATAAAAAGTGTATTTTAGTGGCTAGAGGCTAACTGGAACATTCCAGCCTTACATAAGGCATAAATAGGAACATTCACACACAAGTGCTTGAGCCAGAACAACCACAAACACTGAGTCAGCTACTTGGTAGCTTAAATGGAAAACTTTTTTAATGCCCTAAAGAAATGCCACAGAAATAAGCAGTATGAGTACAGTGCAGAGGTTTACTCGGTTTTACATTGGTACATTTGTGACAATATATTCTTCAGATTTGCTGTGTCTGTAGGTGTTCTTAAAATATTTTTCTGACTGTTTGTTTACATTTTTGAAGGTTTCCCCATGAGTGGATCATGATGAATATACTTTAGGGACTTGCCATAGTATGGCTGCTTCTCGATCTACTCGTGTTACAAGATCTACAGTGGGTTTAAATGGTTTGGATGAAAACTTCTGTGGTAGAACATTAAGGAACCGTAGTATTGCTCACCCAGAGGAAGTTTCACCCCATCCTCAAATACGATCAAGGTCACCAAAGAAGAGGCCAGAGTCTGTGCAAGCTCAGAAGGGCAGTAACGGTGGAAGAACTACTGATTTGAAACAACAGAGTGCTCGGGAGTCATGGGTGAGCCCTAGGAAGAGAGGACTCTCTACTTCAGAAAAAGATAATGGTGATAAACAAACTGTGGAAAATAGTGAAAAAAACCAAGCAGAACCTGTTTCACCAGTTTTGAAAAGAATTAAGCGCTGTCTCCGTTCTGAGGCACCCAACAGTGCAGAGGAAGACTTGCCTGCTAAAGCAGAGAAGGAGTCATTGGAGCATAAGAGCTTAGTGTCGGACAATGATGCAGTCTCCACGGGGACTAAGCGAGCTTGTCGATGTCTTATATTGGATGATTGTGAGAAAAGGGAAGTTAAAAAGGTGAATGTCTGTGCAGAAGGATTTAATAATTCTGCAGTAGTTGAAGAGGTTGCAGGCTATCAGACTGTCAATGGAGTTGGTGAGAAAGACTCAAATTCTCTCAACTGTGATGACTGTCAGCTTGATGGGAACACTAAGCAAAACAGTGCTGGTTCCTGTATGGCCAAGGACAAAACAGTAGCAGAAAACGGAAACTCATTTGCCCATTCTTCGTTGTTGCTTAATAGCAGCAAAGAGGACAGTGTTGTAGACCATTATGTGCCTTGCACAAACTCTCAAGAACAGGTAAAGTTAGAGGACCACAAAATAATAAATGACTGCTTGCCTGAGGAGCATGCTAACCAGGCGTATGAGCCAGCTGCAGGGTCCTTTTCTGAAATCCAGTCATCTTTGTTAAGGGATTCGGAGGAGGAGGTGGATGTTGTAGGAGATAGCAGTGCCTCTAAGGAACAGTGTGCTGAAAACACCAATAGCAACCCGAATACTCAGCATGACAGTGCAGCAATCTCAGGTGAACCTGAACCACATTCTTCAGTGCTGAACTGTGTTTCAGCTCCAGTGACATCTGTGCTGGAACTTCAAGAACACAGATACACGTTGAGAACTTCCCCACGAAGGGCTGCCCCTGCCAGAAGTAGCCCTCCTAAAAATAACTCTCCTTGTAGAGAAAACGGACAGGTTGAGGAAAATAATCTTAGTCCTACAGAAAAGAATATACCTGTAGGTATTAATAATATCAATGGATCTCCCCAAAAGTCTGAAGAAATTAAACAGAATGAAAAAGAGACAAATTGTAATACGGGGGATCATGGGAGTGATGGACTAACAAAGCCACTTTCTGAGGCTAGGCTTGCTGCTGGATGTGTACCATCTGCCAAAGAGAGTGCCAACATCCACACTGCAGAGGAGGATGAGGAAGAGCCTGATGTGTATTACTTTGAATCAGATCATGTGGCATTGAAACACAACAAAGAGTATGTGTAACTATGGTAACCATGAATTCTGCTTTTGTTTCTTACCAAAAATATGTACATTATTGGTATTTAAAGTACTTCCACAAAAATTTCAGTGCTGTATAATTTTCATACTCTTCAGTCTTAATTTTTCTTCCTTGTTTCTACCTCAAAAAAAATTAAACTATTTAATATGCAGTATGGTACAGCAATGTGGTTTATACATTTTTAGCAATAGGAATTCTTTAGCCAGAACTTGGTTTTTTGGGTTTTTTTTAGTTGGGTTTTTTTTGTTTGTTTAAAAACATATCTGTTATCTCTTTTCTCTTAAAAACCATCTGGAAGGAAAACCAAAAGAATTATAACCTTTAATTAGGTTTCAGTTATTTATCAGCATATCCAGTAGGCACTGCAGGTACAGCTTAAGCAATTACTGTTCTGCTGTACATAGAATTTAAGGTTAGACACTTTTTGCAGTGTGTCATGGGAAAGGCTTTGCATTACTTCATTAGGGAGGGTTAAGTGATCAAATGCAGCAATTTCAGAACTTTCTCCAGAGTAAATTATGTCTACATTGCTGTTGATATTCATTAAATGTCAATACAGGTGTGTTCAAATTATTATTAGAGAAGAGCATTAACTTGGTTTTGTGTTTGTCATCTGAATGTCTGTAAGTAGAAGTGTGGTAATTACACATTTGTGGTAACTGAAAAATTTTTGAAACAAAAGGGCAATTCTCTCACTGAAGAACCTTTACATGGAGTAAATTTGTCTTCAGGTAATAGATCAGGACCCAGGTTTTATTGCACAGTCCATGTAATGCTGTTTTGACTTCTATTTTGTTGTTTAGTAGGTGTTCTGTATTTAGTTGTGGGGTCTGAAAGCCCAAGTGCAGATGATCTTCAGTTTGCCTCATACGAATAGTTGAACCACTGCTGGTAGTGTCTGTAAATGATCACAGCACAAGTTTTGTGAGTGTGGGGCACAAGGCACAGCTGAATGTTTCATCCAGCACCACTGGGTTTTTTGATATTAAAGCTGCATTATTTTTATAATGAAATTTTGTTCAGTACTGGGTATGAATCAATCATTTTCATCAGAGTGAGTTTTGAAGTGTAGCATGGTTTAGACAAACTGTGATTTCAAAATAGTGATCAGATGTCTGCAGCTTCAGCCAGCAGCCCAAAGTGTACACTTCAGCCCATAGATAGAAAGGTTACTGTTCCTTAAATTATAAATGGAAAAAAGGACTGTTGTCTTTCGACTTCTTTGGATGGTTTTGTATCTGTATGTAGTATGACTTTATCTGCTGTAGTACACAGGTAAACTATTAAAGTGGTGTGGGTTTTTGTATTTATTTGGTTCAACATGGTGATAGGAACCTTCTAAAGATCCAAAGTCTATATTTTGGTACATGAGTGCGGTTGTCATTTGTCCAGAACTTTGTAGTTCAGGAGTTAATTGAGTGTAGTGCACTATATCCATGCTCAAATTTAAAAAGTACCAAGGTTCATTAGAGGATACTCTTAATTTACGTGTTACAATTCTTGAATAGTGTCTTAATTACACCCTTGTTTAATCTTATTTGGTGATTATTTTCTAAAATGTTAAGAAAAAAGGTTCTAGCAGAAATGTATTCCCCGTTTAGTCAGATGCATAGAATTCCAGGGTTCTCATGCTGTTAGTGTAGGTTTAGATGAAGGTAAAGGCTGTCCCCTTTGCTTATGGTATTTCTGGCTAAGCAAAGTGTGCTTCAAATGGTGCTCAGCTTGTTTTTCTCTCCTTCATCAGTTTGGGATTAGACTTGTCTTTATGGGTGATTTTTTTCTCTGGTTTATAAGTCTTTTCTAAAAGCCATTTCAGAGAGACATTAGCACCTTGGCCAGTTTGAGGAGTCAGACTTCTCCAGGAAGGCATTAGTATCATTCTCTGGATGTTGCACAGCAGAAAAATCCCTGTATTCCTCCGTGTCATAGAAGCAATTTGATATGTCTGTAAATTGAGGTTATTTCTTGTGATATTACATAGCTTGATGACATACACATTCGTAGAGTTAATTTTCACTCTCCCAAGAAATTACTATGACATTGATAAATTATGAATATACCAAAACCTTCAAAGGCTGCTGCTAAGACTTGCTATAAGAAAAACTACTAAATGTATATTGTAGCATTTCTGTATGAATTCTGCTGCTTTTTGAATCTTGAGTGTTTAAACAACATTCATATATTAATATTTCTGGGAAAACTGGATGGTATAATAGGAAAAATAACCATTACAGATTATGGAATATTATTATTCAGAGAGATGGATGATATGATGGATGTTCCACAACCCCTGTTACAGTAGATCTCTCCTACAAAGACAGATGTGACATCTCTAGAAGAAATTTCGTTGCAACATAGACATTCTTGTAGATAATAACAGACTGATCTGGGAGGTTATATAGTTGTAAAGTATTGTTAATGTTCATTTTTCTGTTGCTGCACATATAAATTTTTGTGGATTGTAATTCCTCTCAGAAAAGTATGGTTTGGTGCACATTTGAGAAATTTGCTTCTGTTGGCTAGCTCTGAAACCTTTGTGTTTTCTCTTGAGATGATTTCATCAAGACTGAACTTGTTCATTTAAATCTTTCTACACTGCTGAATTTTATATGCTGTGCTTAGTATTTTGCATATGCCTTTCCCTAGGAGTTTCTCATATCTCTTTGCTGTCTCTTTTTATACTTTAATTCTTTCTTATACTGCAGTAACTTACTGTGCAGTGTTTTGTTTTAGTCTTAGTACTTTTTCCCCATGATTTCATCAAGACTGAACTTGTTCATTTAAATCTTTCTACACTGCTGAATTTTATATGCTGTGCTTAGTATTTTGCATATGCCTTTCCCTAGGAGTTTCTCATATCTCTTTGCTGTCTCTTTTTATACTTTAATTCTTTCTTATACTGCAGTAACTTACTGTGCAGTGTTTTGTTTTAGTCTTAGTACTTTTTCCCCTCAGTGTTTCA
>NW_008658277.1:25429-45113 GCF_000695815.1 Acanthisitta chloris | reverse complement strand
CCTTTTTTTTTTCTTCTTCCGCTGTCTTTTTTTTGGAGGTTTGCAGTGTTAGCAGGTATTGGGTTGCATGAGGGGAAAATCTTTGTTTAACACTTTGCTCTGGCTTCTAGATGAAAATGAGGAGCTGAGTTACCATGTGCATGCAATGTGTTGCACAGTACATTTTGGGGTTCTGTAAACTGCAGTTGTCTTCACAGGAGCCACTTAGACTTGTAGGTAAGATGACTGAAATAGAAGAGTTATGCACTAGCAGTTGCCTACAGGCATTTAATTGGAAGTGTGAGGACCTTGTGCTTGTTCAGTAGGTAGGGGTTTTCATATATCTTTGTTACTTGATAATATTTAAAATCATATTAGCTGCACTGGGATTTAAACTGAAGACAGATTACATGAAAGATTTTAACACCTCTCTTAAAACCCAGTCTTGTGATTTCTCACTTACGATGGATTGTATTGTTGCAGAGGTCTTGGAAAGACAAAGGACCATGTAGGATCATACAGTCTGGTTTAATATGTACTTGGCAATTCATAGAAATACTGTTTGTGTCTTTGGATCCATTTTTAATATTACATGAATGTGAAAAAAAAGAAACATCTGTGGCATTTCCTGTGGAACAGGTTTTGTATTTTATTCAGTCACAAATGTTTCTGCCTCCAGAATAAGATTAAAACAGTTCTGTATAAAAGTTTATCTTACTGCACTTGACATGTTAGAATGGGGTTTGGTGCACATTGCCATGCCAGTTATTTGAGCACTGTCTTCAGCAGAACCTTCTTCAAGTGTAGCTGTAACATAATCCTGTAGAAGTATTTTTCACTAAGGTGAACTTCTAATTTTACCTGCACCATGTCTTTTCTTAACTAGAAAAGAAAATCTCCATGTCTGTCTTCAGATATATTGACTAAATATAAAAATATTAGATCAATTTTGTAACTTCTCCCCATATATTCAGCTGTATGTCTCAGAATTAGGGGAAAATTGAGCACACAGTAGGGATTTATTTTAATGTACTGATAAATCAGATACTCTTAACATTCCTTTGCAATGCTGTCATGTGGCTGTGAGTAGCTAATGCTTATAGAATAAATTATCCTCCTGTATTATTTTTAAGGACATCCTCATTTCATTTTCCTGAGACATACAATTTTAGTCTGTGGGGACTTTGTTCCTGACTTTGTTTGATCCTAAGGAAAAAAGGGAATTGGTGTAAATAGAGTTACTTTTTATAGTAGCAGTTTTAATCCATATCCCTGAGTAATTTATATAAATTATATGCAATTTATATAAATTATGTACAAAATATGGAAGAGTTGAAGTTAATTTTTGTTGAAGAAATTAGAAGTTAATAATTTTTAAAACTTGCATATATACCACGTGTATTAGATTACAATGTGGCTTAATTCATCCTGTGTTCCACAAAAGTGGTGTGGCATACAGGGATATTTTTCTTAAACTGACTATTAATGTAAAACTAAAACGTGGAAAATTGGTGTTTTTTCAGACAGTAATTTCTGCTGTCTGGTAGATTTTGGTCTGTGTTTTGCGTAAGGAGAAAAAATTTAAATTGTCTTTAAGTGAAATACAGATGTTGAATGCTGCAGTTAGTTGATCTGCAAAGTGGAAATATAATGGAAACCAATTAGAAACTTCTGGTATGAGTTTTTGATCAACTTCAGTTTGGTTTTGCAGATAATTGTGTTATTAAAACATGATAGTGTAATAGACATACAGCTACATTTATTACCAAAATCCTCATATCTTACTGCAGCTTCAAATGCAAAGTATTTTGAGAATTTTTTACGGCCAGTATTAT
Source organism: Acanthisitta chloris (assembly GCF_000695815.1). Classification (NCBI taxonomy): domain Eukaryota; kingdom Metazoa; phylum Chordata; class Aves; order Passeriformes; family Acanthisittidae; genus Acanthisitta; species Acanthisitta chloris. The sequence goes on along the minus strand of NW_008658277.1, from coordinate 43,299 downwards.
TATTTTACCATGTTATTAAATAGTTTCTGTTTATGTATACATGTCAATGGAAAAGTTATGTGTCACAAAATGTTTGCAGGACTAAAGATTCAGTTAAGAGTATTGTAATAATAGAATCGTGTTTTATAATTGTATAGACTATTCAGTGCACACCAGAGTTCTTCCTTTGCAAGATGTAATGCCTTGGGCAAGTGCTGCATCAACTTTTTGCTCTCTAGTCATGGGCACACTCTGGGAGCCATTGAGTGTCAAGTACATTTGTCAGATTGAGTTTTCTTTCTCTGAACATGGTGATCTTGCTGCCAACCGCAGCACAGTCGTAGTGACCAGCACTATCAAATGCTGGGCAATCCTCATGTAAATAATGTGTCCTGTGGAAAGCAAAGCCTCAGTTCTTTTGGATTTGTGTCCTTCACCCCTGGAATTCTCTCTTGGTTTGCCTGATACCTGCTTTTCTGCCTACACTCTCACCCCCAAGAGCCCTCTGTTGCAGCATTCCGGTCATGGAAGAGAGAGCATGAACTCTCTAGCTCAGAGATGCTTCCTGTTGGCTACCTTGGTGTAGTACCTGTGGATGTGTGGGCTGATGGATTGATCAAGGAATGTGAAGAGTAACAGTTGAATTCTGCTTGTCTTTCTCTTGTAGAGACAGGAGTTATGATCTTTCCAATTGTCAGTTTTTGGAGAATGCATAGGAATTCAGCACATCTTTCCAACTTCTTAGATCAACATGGATTAAAAATAATGGAGGGGGAAAATACACAAATGTAAAAACAAAACCTCCAACAACAAACTTACTATTAGAATTCAGAAATATGTAGAAAATTACTTTTTTGCCTGTTGATTTGGAAATGCTTAAAATTTCTAAGGATCTTCATTAGTCAGTTCTGCTAAACTGGAAAATTAAGTATCAGTAAATAATAAAAATTGTTTTGGGGAATAGGAAGTACCAGTTGGAAGTAAATATCAAATGCCACAGGACCTGATTGTCCTGATTTAAAAAGAAAGAGAGAAAACCAGGAAAAGATGGGGCAGTAATGTATTGACCCAGTAGAACTGTGTGGAGAGTAAGGCTCTGACTGTGGTTTTAGCTGTGCACACAAGGAACACTTAAAAGCTGAAGCAGTAAATTGTGGTTATACCAATTATATCAGTGTGAAGTGTGTGTGGTAGGACAGGGAATAAATTGTGTTCCCATAATTGCCTACTTGGTAGGGGTGGACAAGTATTTCACTAAAATATTAGCAAGCACAATGATGTCACCAAGAAAACAAGAACACAGTGACTTGCCATATGTTATGAGAACGTGGGTATCTTTATTCATCAGGTTTAACTAACCCAGCTTGAAATTACTCCGTTACCAGTTTTAACTCTTCGTTCTGCTCTTACATGAAGTTTTGACAGCATCTCCAGCATGAACTGTAAAACTGACCAGCAGAATCTTTTAGAGTGAGTTGAAGGAGGTCAGTAATCTGTATTATCAGTTTCCTGATTTTTTTCATTCACGAATTTCTGTACAGTCGGGTCGGTTTCATGGTAACGTGTTGCTCCTATTTTGCCTCTGGAAGAAAGGCCCTTCTGAATGGTTGCTGTCCCCAACATCTTTTTAGAGAAGAATATCTAAGTGGACATGCTGTAGGAAACTTTGTGGTGTTTTCCCTCAGTAAAGGAATTGTGACCATTCTCATTAGAGATGATGAAAAGGGAGGAGGAAGAATTGAGCATGTGCTGTCAGTCTTTGTGTGCTCCTTGTGAAGAAAACAGTTTTACTGCCATTATCTCTTGTTACTCCAAGCCTTGAAAGTAGGAATGACAGGGACTTGTATCTTTTTCCATACTAAATGTCACTGTCCTACAGACAAATCCTTTAGAAAGTGCTGTAAAAGGAGGATCAAAAGGCTGTATTAAAATGTATTAACTGGGGGAGGACTGATGGATGCTGTTTTAACCTTTCATGTTGACAAGACTGAAACAAGTCCCATGTTTGTGTAGAGGCACAGAGACCTAATTGCTACTAAAAATTCTGAATACTTGCTGGAAATGTGGTGGTTTGCTAAAGGTGCTTTTGTACAGCCAATACTAAATCCTCCTGAGAATGTTGGACAGCTCTTGACAAGAATGAAGCCTGTAGGAATATATGAGTGGGTGTTCTGTTTCTGGGGCACAGTAAAAAATTTAAGAAAGAAAGGGTCATCACAGGTTCATACCCAATAAAATGATGTTCAGATGTTTGAAATATGAAGTCTGGAGCTGTGAAGGCTAAGAAGGAAGGTAAAATTAGAGTGAGATTCTTTTGCATCCAGGTGAAACACTTCGGTAGTATTTTCTGTTTTGCTTTAGGATTTCTTGGGTTTTTTTTAAAATATCCTTTTTAAAAAATCTGCTTTTTGGCTTAGTTCTGTTTTGGTTTAAATATCTGTGAGGTTGGCAGTGATTTGTGTTCTGTTCCTGGCATGGTAGACTTGGAGAAACCATTTTGTACTTTAGATGTTTAATATATAGAATAGTGACGCAGTTTAATTACTTACCTATCTCTGAAGTACTTTGAAAGGTCTGAAGCATGAATATTAAATGTGGCTAGTGAAAGTGCAGTAAATGACAGTATGTGTAAAGAGGTTAAGCCAGAGTGGAAAGCAATTTCATAATGAGTTACAGAAATGGCTGTAAGTAGATTACCTTGGTCATAGCATCTAAGTGTTAGGTAAGTAAAAACCTACCATATGCTGCTTTCTCCAGGCAGAGGTGCTTTTATGAGTCCTGACAGGGTTGATATATGTGTGCCCTTATTGATTATACCCTTTAACTCTCTTTTGTTTCTGAAGGGAGATGGAAAAAGAGCTGCTCTGCATCAGTCTGTTCTGCTGCCTCTTTGCTGTCATGTGCGCTCTACGAGTCCAGCTCTGAATCCCAGCGCTATTCCATAGTGCATTACAGAATTTTTTTGAATCTTGGATGAGCGTCAGAGGAATTTGCAAAAATTGCTACAGTGTCAAAATTACTGTATTGTGACACTGGCAAAGATTTCAGGCCAGTCTTAGAAGCTGGGAGCATTTTCTGTTATTCCTGAACTCAAACAGATGAAGCCCAAACAAAAAAACCCTCACTTGCTTCTTTGAAATGACAGGATTGTGTTTGATCTGTCTTAACGATTTCTCAAGGGAGCCAATCTCTTTAACTGCAGCTGCCTTGGGTAACTGGGAAATTCTAAGTGCAATGAATGTTTACCTTTTCCTACAGTAATTTACAGCTTTATAATATAATTGATACCAAATACTTTCTTAACTTAGCATCTAGTAAGGGATTTTTTTTTTGGTCTGAATTGCTGTTAGTGAACCAAAATCCAGAGTAATAAATTACTTGGGTCTGGGAGAGCAGGATGTGATGTGTACTTTGCTGCAGTGCCAGCAGATGGCAATGGAACAAAGACTTCCCCATCTCCTCCCGATGACTGACACTCACCGAGTTTGTGTCACAGCTCTCGGGAATACCAAATAACAGTTTGCTTTAAAGTAGATTTTTTTTTTTCCTGCTACGTATATTTTAGCCATGTTTTATTGTGAGACATGTATAGTGCTTCACATAAAACAGTTCCTACCCTCAAGAACTAATCAGTATTTCTAATGTAAAATTTAAGTTATGGTACACAGGTTTTCACCTTCTAAGCCCCTAAGTTGATGTTACTGTACATCTTACCATATTTTGAACTATATAACTGTAGAAGTGCATTCAGTTTTGGGAGTGGAAATTGATGACCACCAGCTGCACAGCACTTTATAAGTCAAGGGGATAAATCACTTTTTTTTTTTAGGCATCGAAGTACACATCTTTGCAAGGTACTAAATTATGTAAGGCAAGTCTAGTTGCCAAAGTAATTTCAAGCGACTTTGTCTTTTGCATTGATTTTTGGATCGATTTTGGGGTTTTTTTTGACTGGTGTGTGAATGTTATCAACAGCCACTTTATTCCATCCACTAATTTGAATTAGCTACCTGAAAGTGAAAATCTTCATTTTATCATATCGGTTTCTCACATCACTCATTCAATTAAGGTATAAAGTGCATGCACTACATTTTTCTCTTCAGGAGAGGAGAAACATTTGGAGACTGGAGGGACCAACCTTTGTGACTGGTTGACTCTTAGTGTAATAATGAAATGAATTGATTTAAAAATGCTGAGGGATGTGACCCCTTTTTACAGGCTAGTGCCAAGTCATTTAGTATGAAAAGTGAGAGTGAACTTAGAAACATGCAATTCTTAAGGCTGATTGACTCCCTATGCATATAGTGCTTTCTAAAGGTTGTTGTTAGCTCCTCATGCAGAGAAAATAAAACCTGTGATGTGACTGGGTACTTAGATTTGGAACTGTAAATAATGTTCTTACAGAATGGACAGAATGGGGGAAAAAGCATCTTGAAAGTAGATCGCAGCAAACTGGATCAAAGTGGACACAGGTCTCATTAAGGCACTAGCTACACTCAAGCTTTGTTACAGGCAAGAGAGGGACTCCTGTGGCACTAGTCACAAGATTCATGGACATGAATAGTGTAATAACTAATTGCCTATGGCAGGGCTTCCAGAAATCTGGCTCTGCTCTGTGATAATTATTTCATAGAGCAATCCAAAGGCTGGGGTAGTTAGCACTGCAGCAGAACGACTGAATCAGCAGGCATTACTGCATCAGTATCAATCTGTGAGAAGTAACTTTACTTTTTTAACTATCAGTCCCTCAAGAATCCATGTTAATCAAGGTTTTTCAGCCTAGAGATACTGAAATTGTTTCTGTTCTATACTGAATGATTGAAGTGTTCTTCTGGAAGGTTCCTGACAATTGCCATGATTTACAAAATGGCAGGACTGCTTCAATACTGGGATTGTGGAAACACAGAAGTACATTCTCTGGAGTGAGTTTTCCTACAAAGAAAACTGCTTTGGCTTTAGTTTGTGCTAAAAAGTTAGTATTTAGCATTGAGCAAAGTGTAACTTCAGTCAGTGTAGGGGACATGACTCCGAGTGTGGTCAAGTTATGTGTTTCCAGTTGTATGAGTTTGGTTTGGTTTGGTTTGGCAAAGGATATGAGAATTTTCTTTGGTAATTCCTGACAGATTTTGTAGAGAAAATGATGTCACTGTAGCTGCATGATTTAGAGCTGATTGCTCTTAAACTGCCTCACTGAAGGATGGAGCTGGTTTTGCAGCAGAGTGAGCAGGGGCCACTTACTTTCTCTTTGCCTTTATTAGACCTTTTCAGTTTTGAACAATGTTCACACAACTGCAGGAGGCAGTTTGAATCAGAATTGTCCTTATTTACAAAGAACCTGGAAAGTTGGATAGTAAAATTGTTAGCCAATTTTTTCCCCTTTTCTTTATGTAGTCCTGGAAATTGTTCACTCAGTGTCTTTTGTGTTATGCAGCAGAAGCATTTGGCAGAGGCCAAGACAGAGGCTTCAAGAAAGGTGCTCAGTGTATGTGTGTTGTTACTTTGCTTGCTGCTTTTTCAGAGAAACATCTGGTTTTATTGCAGTCGTGTGGGGCCTGAGAGCCTGTACAAACCTGTGGAAGCAGTAGTGGTTCAAAACTTAGAAGAACATAAGCAGACACACAGTCCACTAAAAAGGCATGTTGGAATTGAAAAGGATGAGCAGTGGTGTGGGGAGAATGCAGTTCTGCAGCAAATTGGAGGTACTTGAGTGTGGAGTATCTTCAAATATTTTTTTCTTGGCAGTGTACACACATTGCACATCTTTGTGTGTTTCAGTAATTCTGATATTCACTTGATAGAACTGATCTTATTTCTGGGCTTCAGAATATATTCGTTCTAAAAAACTGAATATCGAAATTAAAGTAAATAGCTCCAAATTAATCCATTTCCTAGCAGAGGTACAAAAAAGTCCCTTGAAGTCTTTGTGTCTGAGCAGTTTGTTTGAAAAACCCTTTTCCATCTTGGGTTATGTCATTATAATGCTGCTCTGTAGCCACAGATCAACATCATGTGATGTGTTTTTGAATGATCCTGACTTTCTTGTAATGTTTTTACTTGTTTCCATGAAAACCTCTTTGGTGAGGTCACAGGAATGTTTTAACAAGGGCAGTAACTGGAGTTCAGTATTCTTGTTTTGTTGTTGTTTCTCCCGAAACGTAAATTCATCTCTTCTCATTCAGCCTAAATTATTTAAGGCCAACTCATTCAGATGATTTCTTCCCTCACTTTACACATGTGAGTCATCATTAAATTATCAATTCATTTAAATCTCCCACATTTGGTTGCTTTTCGTCTTCTGTGTATTTAAATGCTTTAAATGAAATTATTATTTGCCTTCCATTTCATTTAGAGAAGCAATCACTTAAATACAATTTGAATAAATGAGGTAAAATGGCTCAAGAAGAGAATGTTAAATAAATACCTGTCTTTCTCTTTGATGCAAATTTGTGCACATTGCTCAGCCTCTGTTACCATGACTGTGCTCACTTGAGTTTTGGCAGCTGCTGATGGAAACAGGCTTTCTGTTGTCCCGGTTAAATCCTCTCCCCAGGTGTCATAAAGCTCTTCTGTGTTGTTCCAGCTGTATCTCCCTCCAGCACGTTGCAGTCTGCCTGTTCGTTGCTCACTAGTGCTGACAGTCCACCTGAGCGTGGACAGAGGTTGCCCAGCACAAAGCCAGACAGTCAGATCCTGTTTGTAAGAACTAAGTAAAGATCTAAATTCCACTTCTCATGGTTCCTGTAAGCCTTTAACAACCCGAACTGCAGCATTGCCCCAGGCCAGTTGTGTGATTCTGTCACTACTTTCCTAAATTATTTCTGAAGTTGGTTTTTCACCTGTTCAAGAACAGCCCCATTGCTTGTCTTGCTTTGCGCAAAGTTATTTTGGTTAGAAGAAACTGGAGCACCTTTCCAGTAGTGTTCTAATATTAATGGCCTATGTAGCAAGCATTTTAGGTCTTAGTTCCATGTATAATCCTGAATATGTGTAGACAAATTGAAGTAGTAATAAATTCATAACGGAATTGTATCCTGCTGCTTTTAAACAAGCATAGTATTTTAGTTTAAAGCTTCAGAAATTATAGGTATATTTTATGTTTTCAGATGTTACAGTTGAATGGAAAGAAAATACTCATTTTGATGGGGAGGCAGCAGTTTAATGTTTAGGAAGAAACTTAAATATTTGCTGGTACAAAGCCTGTATTTTGCCTTGAGACTGTTTGCTTCCCTCCACTAAAGCCTTACCCAATTACTAGTGCAGTCAATTGAAAAGCTTGCATTAATTAGCTCAGTAACCTCTGGATCTTTACTGTAATACACATGCAATTCATCATGTTAGGCTTGTCTTTGTTTTAGCAGTAAGGGAGGAGAGATAAAATTTACTGAAATACTGTAGCAGTGAATTGCTCTTACCTGTTGTATTTTGTGCTGAACTAAAATATAGTTGTGATATTAAATGTCAGAAAACATTTTCATGAAAAAAGTTGATAATAATAATTTGCAACAACAGGGGCCATGGATAACTACGTGGTTTCAGAAACTGAAGTGGGCAGCTGTAACTTTAAAGCTAATAAAAACTATTAAATGTAGTTACCTGGTTTTTAAAGGCTGTGTTGAAAACCCATAGGATTTCCTGGCTCTGAGTTAGCTTTATCGAACAGTTTGGGAAACACACATGGGTACAGGTGTGACAGTCACATCAGTGACACTCAGATGTGTCTGTTAAATAGGCTATCAGAAATACGTGAGTCTGGGATGGCAGGTTTGAGGGAATGCTGACATTTGCAGTCAACTTCTGTATTCTTAGAGGAATCTGTTTTATATGTATTTATTTTGCAAATTACTTTTTCCCTGGTTTGTTGTTACATTTCATAAATTATCCTTGTATGCTGCGCTAAGGCAAGGCTTCTACAGAATGTTGCGATACAGTTTATAAACTTTTCCTGGCCAGCCTGTGGGTGGTTGAGCAAAATAGTAAAATTCTGTAGTAGGCATTTGTACTGGGGTAGAAGGAAACTGATGTTGAAGTGGAAGAGAAATTAGGTCATTTTGTTTGTGCCTTTTTTAACTTTATAAGCAAAGCTTGTTGGTCACAGCTATTGAGAGTATGAATATAGGTTGTCCCTGATACCACATTATTTTAGTTAGAATAGAATTTATATTTTAAGGAAGTCATTGGGGAGTTACATTTTTTAAAATTCATCTACTACTTAAAATAGATTATTTTTAATCTAATTCAATAAAAATGTCTGTGAAATGTTTCAGATAAGCTGTGAAATCTGGTAGGTACTAGCAGGTAATCGTGGCCAGTATTTAGATGGGGAGTGTCACTTTTAAAGGCAAATGTAGTGAGATGTTTTCCTTTGTCTCTGTAGTTATCAGAGACTGTTACAGACGATTGCTGTGCTCGAGGCTCAACGTACTCAAGCAGTTCAAGACCTTGAAAGTTTAGGCAGACACCAGAGAGAAGCACTGAAAGATCCTATTGGATTTGTGGAAAGACTCCAGAAGAAGGTATTTCTATGGGCTTTTCTTAAGTCTTGCTTGGAATTATTTTTTTTAATTACTAGTACTTCATCATCTGTAGAAACTGGAGAATAGGTATATATACTTACATAAAAATGAGTTTATCTGCTGAAGAAAAATAGCCCTTTGCTTCTTATTGCATCTGTAAGACATAGGTCTTCAATGATTTTATTAGATACACTTTCTTTCCTTTTTTTTTTTTGTATACAGAGATGTAATTTTTAAATTTCTAATTGTAATGTAGGTATTTTAAGACAACCTGAAATCTGCAGGTGGCCTGAAATATCAGATCAAAAACTTCTGACTTTCCTCATTGGAGAAATGAAATGTGCTATGAGTGAATTTGGTAGGGGAAATGTAGTTCATAGCCTAAACCCAAAATGAACACTAGAAAACATATCTGACTTACAGATAGCATAGTAGAATATTGTCTGATAGGGGAGAATTCCTTTCAATAAGGAAATATTTTCCTTTCAAAAATACCCTGTAGTAACAGCAATACTGAAAAAATATTTTCAGCTTGAATCCTTTCTCACTGTGGTGTCTGCCACTGCCAAACATGGTTGACCTTCTAGTGTGGTAGCGACATGTTGGTAGTTCAGTGAAGATGAAGTAGGTATTTTATGGTGCTCTTTTCCCAGGTTTGTAGAGGCCTGGGTCTGATGTGAGCCTGTTGGTTTCAGTATGTTGAGATGGGTTAATAGCATGGATGATATAACAGTGTTGGATTTGATAATCCTTGTATGGGGAAATGCTAATGACAGTTGAAAGTATCTGGTGTATTTTTGTCTCAAAACCAAAGGAATGATAGTCTTACAGTTGCCCTTTAAATAGAGGTTGAGCTTTGCAGCAGTTTTGTTCTACATAGAAGACAACAAAATCAGTGTAAAATAGACATTGATTTCTCTGATGGGAGGAGTTTAGGTTTATCAGATGGTGCACTCTGAATTTTATAGATCAGAAGGTAGAGAAAAGTACAGATCCTGAGCAAGCAGGATGTTTAATAAAAGACAGTAACAGGATAGTGAAGTTAGGAACAGCTGATTTCAGCTGTAAAATACACTTGAAAGTTCTCTGCTCAATAAGCCATCATTGACCGTGCCGCTGCATATTTTATATGCACTGTTGTGTATTACTCTTGAAAGATACCTTCTCTTTAAAAGTCTGTGTGCTGCATGGCACTTCAGCAATTCTGATTTTCAATTCTGCTGTTAGCTAAAAAGCAGTATGAGGTTTTCATAACTTTTTGGTATTTGGAGTTTTTTTGGATTGCATTAAATACTGCTTTTCACTTTTCGTTCTTGTTTTTACAGGTCGATATGGGTTTTCCATATCCTCAGAGAGTTGTTCAGCTCCCTGAGATTGCCTGGGACCAATACACCACTAGCCTTGGAAACTTTGAGAGAGAATTCAAAAACCGAAAACGTAACAGTAGGAGAGTGAAGCTGATTTTTGACAAAGGTAAAGGACAGTGAGCATGTGTTACAAGGCAGAAACAACCTGTGTGGAGGTTAATAATACATTCTTTGTGTTGCTTACAGTAGGTATACCTGCAAGACCAAAAAGTCCTTTGGATCCCAAGAAGGACGGAGAGTCTGTTTCGTACTCTGACTTGCCTTTAAGTGATGGTCCAGAAGGTTCCACTAGCAGTCGTCCACAGGTAGTTGTTCAAAAGGAAAGAAAAGATTTTACAAAGTAGTAATTTAAAATTTTTTTTCTTGTTTTCAATATGAGTATGTGGATAATCTTAGATGTTACTTCAGATGTTCTGTTGGTGATGTCATGTCATTCTTGTACTCAGAGAACTTAGCTTTGGTTTCGGCAAATTTTATTTAAAATTCTCATGCTTTTATTTGATTTGGGTTTGGGTTTATTTAGGTAGGAAAAGGGTTCAAATCAATTTACCCTAACCATAATTCTGCCTTTATTTGAGCAGATGATAAGAGGGCGACTTTGTGATGAGACCAAACCTGAAACTTTTAACCAGCTGTGGACTGTAGAGGAACAGGTAATGGGAAGCTCTTTAATTTTGTGGCTGTGTTAACCTACATGAGCACAAAAGCAAAAAGTGTAATAATGTTTATAGCATTTAGAAAATCAGAGTCACGTGTTTATATACATATCTCTTGGCAACTCATACCTGTGCTAGGAGAGATGTATTTATTCTTTTTTACTGTTGATTTAGAAAAAACTTGAGCAGTTGCTTTTGAAGTATCCCCCAGAGGAAGTAGAGTCCCGACGGTGGCAGAAGATAGCTGATGAACTGGGAAACAGAACAGCCAAGCAGGTAACAAGTCAAACACTAGGAGAAGTAATCCCTTTTCTTTACTATTTTTTAAATGTCAGTAAAGAAAATTCAGTAGATTTTCAGTAATCACTTTGTCTTAACAATGTAACGGCACAGAGCCTGCATTTCACTAATAACTGTACAACTCTTATTCTGGATCTCAAATGTAGAATGTTAAAAGTGCCCCAAAGCCTATGACAGAGCTGCCAGTCCTAGTTGTTCATTAGGTTTTGACAGCATGCATTTAATTGTGCACAGCAAGTACAGTACAAAGGATACAGATGTGGAGACACCGTGTGTTTCTGCACCTGACTTGTTGGGAGTTTTCCCCTAGAATGGCACAAGTTCTCCATTTTGACCAGAAGTAAAGAGAGCTGATGTTCTGTGTTTGAAGCATTTTAATTTCTCCTATTTCAGTTGTGTGCTTTCAGGTAAAAGTATAACTGAGTATTTCAATATACAGGATTATATCTATACTTACAGGTATAATTCTCCATACCTTGAAAGAATTAAGACATGCTGACTTATTTCATAAATAAAATGTAGATACACTTCCTGTATGTTAACTCTGCATAGTGGATCTGTCATTGTTAAGAAAGAGTAAAGTTAGCTTCATCAGGGACCTAAGTACTAAAGTTCTTTCTATCACAATTTTTGCTAGATTTTCTGTGTATGTTTAAATAATGGTAATTTTTTTCTCTGAAATCTGTCAAAGCTCTGGAGATAGTACAAATGCAGCATTGCACAATAGGTACCAGTTAGATCAGATGTCAGAAAGTAGAAATGAAGGATTTCTTGTATGAGTATTCTGAACCAATGTAGCAATGCTGGCAAAACTTTGATGTGAAGACCTGTTAGATTTAATTTGACATTGAATTGTTGTATGTTTGTTTTTTCTAGGTTGCCAGTAGAGTGCAAAAATATTTTATTAAACTGACTAAAGCTGGTATTCCAGTTCCAGGAAGAACTCCAAACTTATATTTATATTCCAGAAAGGTGAGACAATATTACAGTAGAAATTCTGTGTATCTGTTTGCATTTATGTGCACATTGAGTTGAAATCATGAATATTTTAATAGATCTTAGTCTCGATGAGTGTTTTCTTACTAACTAGTTCCACCTTCTATGTATTTCATACCTAATAATCTTTTTCTTTTGCCAGTACCACTGTGGAGTGAACTGGATGTTAATTCTAGTTTCACATTGACAACTGTAGGGGACATGAAGTGTCAGAAAAGAGAACATGGCAGTCAGATTGCAGACTGAACAGGGTTCAGTGATGGTCTTGGGCTGCTTCTTCCTCATTTGTAAATTTATTGCAATTGGTTTAGAAATGTTAATAAAAACCCTGTTGGAAGAATAATTCATGTTGTACAGGAATCTTCTAATTAACTAAACCATTGAAAATGATGTACGACTGCACATGCTGAACTAGCACAAGCATAGGCTTGGGAAATGTCATGTTTTATTTTGGTTTGCAACAGGATGATTCAAATAGCATGGTCATATAACTGACTGTTAAAATGCATTGCTTTTCCTGGTCTTGGAATGGATGAGAAAAGAATTTGGCCCTGAGAAATCTTAATTTGCAAAAGAAAAGACCATTTCTGTGCAGACCAGTCATGTATTTTGATTCAAATAATGTGGTACTCTTGGGTACTAATGAAAACCACAGACATATGAAGAGGGCAGTGGCAGGTTTTGGGGGGTTTTGTTTGTTGTGTTGGGGTTTTTTTTGTTACCACAGTATTTGAAAAAGTTCTTCAAAACGCATTACAGGGGCATTTTGTGGAGTAATGTTACTTGTTTGCATCCAGGTGTCCCTGATGTTTTCTGATTAAGAATAGAGTAAGCTTTACATTGATTCTGCAGAAAGGCAAATTTGCAGATTTAGTCCCTTGAAGGTTTGGAAACAAAAGTTACTGCCAGAGGGGTGATAAAAATGATCTACCACAGTTCGTGTCTAATGATTTAAAATGTTGCACGCCCAAGTTGTCTCCTAGCATCCTCTGAAGTTATTGCAAACAATAATTGCTTGTATTGGAGGCTTTCCAGTTTGCCATCCATCATGGTAATACCATTTTACTTTCACCAGGATTTCAGTCTACTATTCTGCTCTATAAACAGAGGCAGGAAAGGTGTAGACATGACTCTGTCTGCCACCTTGTCTTTTGGAAAAGTGCTTTCTGGCAGAAGAACCAAAAAACCAGCTGGAAACATTAATACCTAAAATACTGTGGTGAGATTCATCTGTCAGAATTCTGAATTACTTGTACAGTTGGTGCTAAGTTCTATAATAGAACATAATAATACTGTGAGGCTAATTTCAAAAGGCATTGAAAATTTACTTCTGAAAATTATAATCCTTTGAGCTCTTTATGTCATTGTACCACTTTAAATTACCTTAGTCATGTCTTTTCTTCTTTCTCTGCCAGGCAGCAGGTCACTGTATTGGATAAGTGGTGGGAATGCTTAATCAGGACATGTGGGACACTTTAGCCATATTTTTCACTAATTTGAACAGTGATCCACAAAGCTCTTCAACCTCACTATTCTGCATTCACACACAGTGTCATCAAGAGTGAAACATTTTCTATAAAATTGTTGAACATTCTCATACTACAATGGGAATGTTCCCATCCCACAGTTTTTTCTTAGGCTTAGATGAGAACAAATACTTGGTCTATTTTCACAACATGATTCATATCCTTTTTACCAGGTTGTAAGAGTAAGGTCACTGTGCCCTGGTTTGTGTTAAGGCAACATCTCTGGTTTATATTTGTATCCTGCATAAGAAGTACAGCAGATAAAATCAAACAAACAGCATTTGTGGGAGAATTGATCTCTGAGTCTGCTGATGTAGCTGTCTCCTTAGAGCACAGATTGACAGCTCTGTACCAGGTTGTACTCACTCTCAAGTCTCCAGTGGAGATAACATAATGGTGCCAGAAAGGAGATGCAAGGGGTGTGGGAAGCCTGGGCCATGCTGATGTTAGGTCTGTCCAAATTTTGGTGCTGAGTATGCAGCTGTGCTGGAACTGCTGTGTATCTGCCTTCCTACCAGTAAGAGAAGCATGAAAACTGGGTGTTGATACTTAAAGCCAAATATCTGGGGGAAAATAAGGAACATAGATGTATTTGAAGTAAAGAATTGTGTCAAAAGGGGGGAGCTTCACAAGGAGGTGCTTGCATTTCTCCGTGGGGAGTGGATGCTTTTTTAAAATGGCTACTGGAGAGGTGAGAAGTCTCTTCAGGTCTTGAACATCTTGTTGCAGTTACTTTATATATCTATGACATAATGTCTCTTCTGACAAGTGATGAAGAAAATTAAGCAAGATGCATCAGTTCATTTTCCTGTATAACCATTGTCCACTGCTGGTGAAAATAAAACTGAATCAGACATTTAGGACTCTTCAATTGTGGCTTATCCTTTTCAATTTTATGCTTATATAATATCATTAGTGAACCTGCTTTTGAGCTTAATTCAGAAGATACATTTCCCACAGGAAAAATGACTTTTAGCTGTCTGCTTTTAAATGGTATTTTAGTTCATTCTTCACCAGAGGTAGATCATGTTAAAAAGAGAATTCAAACCTTCGGTTAAATTCCTAGGTCATAGCACTGTTATGCACAACAGTGCTACTCTGTAAGCACAGTTTTCCTTTCTTGATCTCCAGATCTAGTATTGAATGCAGAGCTGTTTTCTGTTAACAGAAAATATAAATGGCCATGTCAGCTCAAGCTGAAATACCATCTAGCCTTACATATGGAAGTACTTTAGAGGGGTTTGAAATCTTAACAAAAATCATAAAGGCAGCAAAATGCAGGTAGTCAGTGATCATAAGGCAGAAGGTGAAAGAATTCAACACAGTGGGAATAGTACATTTGTCCTACAACAAAATGTTCATTTTTCTTTGGTGCACTGTAGTAGTTCTGCAAGTCAGAGGTACCAGCTTCCAGTTGTTAGTGCAGACTTCATCTCTTCCCTCTGGAATGAATGGAGCTAATCTCAATTCCTCATGATACTTTTGTCTGCATACAAACATTCCATCTGAGATAATTTGCATGATCTTTGCTTTTTCAACTGTGCACAGCTGTAAAATAATGCTAGATACAATGCTAGATCTCTCTTTAGAGGTTGAATCCCTCTTAGAGATAAATGCTTGTCCTGTAGAGATTTGTAAGTGATACAGGAACCTTTCGGGACAAAATGTCTTGCTAAAAAGAGAGAAAGTGCTAACTATTGCAAGTATTTCTTCTGCTTTATCTGTATGGCAGAATAAGACAATCTTGTATTTTATGATTGTTGAAAAAAATCACTTTAAATACTTCTGGTTTTTGATTCAGACATTTTTCTTTAAATTGAGGAATGCAAGGTTTTACATTAAAAATGTCAAAATGCTGGTCTGGAAAGTAGCTAAGTAGAAAGTTGAGCCCGTTTTTCATTCACCCAGAATTATTCTTTTTGATATTTAATATTCTTCCCTTGGGGAATAAGTAACGGGCTGAGTGCCTTTAATCTATTTTGCAACTGGCGTGCGTTCTGCACCTTCAGAGCATTAAAGGTGAAAGGTTTTAGATATACACTAATGGAGTAATTTTTTTCATCTACTATTTTTTAGATTCCTTTTCCATGCAGTGACATTGACAAGGAACCTTCAGAGAGTTCTTTCTAACTCTTAGAAACCTCTTTTTTGGTCAAATGAACTGCTTTATCTCTCCTGGACTAGGAAAGAAATATGGACAATTACCCTAGACTTAGATACTTTTTTTTTAAGGCACAAGCCTTAAGCTTGATAAGTGTCAAGCATGGACTGGGCTCTTGGCTCTTAGCCCTGTGAAAAACTGGTTCTTTGTTTAGTCTCACACTCACACCATTGGAAGTTTTTTAAGATTTTTGCACCTTGGTTCTCAGTCTTCAAAATGTAGCAGCCTTAGTTTGTGTTTTTCTCTTGTCAGTCTCAGCTGTTCAGATGGTGGGGGTTGGTTTGTGGCAAGGGCTCTTCCTTGCTGTGTTTTTACCAAAGTAATCTTGCACTGTTCATCTGATTTCACTTGCTGTGGGGGAGAAGACCTCCAGATGTATGAGGCTCTGATATAGAGTTAAGTAAAAATAATTGGAAAGATGATAGATCTCATTTAGTGCAAAAGAACAAATTTCTGGCAAGGTTCTATCAGTGAGGATTATTTACATAATAGCCATGGAATGTTTTTTAAAATGTATCATTTTTTCACTGTAGTCATCAAGTAGACGGCAGCATCCTTTAAATAAACATCTTTTCAAACCTTCAACTTTCATGACATCTCATGAACCTCCAGTTTATATGGATGAAGATGATGACAGATCCAGTTTTCACAGCCATATGGATACTGCAGCAGAAGAGGAAGTATCGGTATGTCATTTAAATCAGTCAGAGAATGTCTTGCTTGCTGTCATTTTGATTGTGTTTAGTGAATATTATGAAGATTAAGCATATTCACCTTAAAATAAATATCATCATCAAGTATTAAACAGTAATGAGATTCATGGCACACATCATTTAGACCAAATCAGGAAGGAAGTCAGTAAAAGAAGTCATAAACAGTTTATCCTGAAATAGCTCTAGGAAGTTTTAGTTGCATATTTTCAGAAAGTGATCTGGCATGAGGTAGGTTTGAAAATCACATGAACTATAGAGTGAGGATTCTGGCTAAAGTAAAGATAGGGAGAGCTCTGGTAGAATTCGAATGCTGTTGCCATCATTGCTTTTTGTAGTCCTTCACTGACTGAATTAATTATGGATTTTGTAAAATCCCCTTCAAAGTGTAAACTAACGGACTGAATTGTCAATCAGCAATCAAATTTATGTATTCCTAGAGACAAACTCTTGCAGATATCCTAACCCAGAGAATTGCTCCATCCCTGAGTATGCTGCGTTCCTAGTTTATCACATGCAATAATACTGCGAGAATTTAGACATACGTCATTCCCATTTCTGGACAGAATCGTGGAGGGACTATATCCTAACACTAGGATGCTGGGCAAGTTTCACAGCTGGTGTGAATCACTGTGGGTTTACTGTGCTTAGGCTGAAGAACCTGACTTGTTAATTTGATTTTTCTTTGTGAGCCTAGTGACATCTTGTGTGCGAAAAGCTTGTTGCATAACGGAAGTATTGAGGCCACCCACTATGAGTCCATTCCTTTCCTTTACTGACTTTTATACCTGCACTGCATAGTCTTCCTTAATTATTAAATGTATTCATCTGTTTCTCCCATGTTCACTCCTGTTCTATATTCCTTTTCTGATGGTCTTCTGATTCATCTGCAGACATTCCCAATTATTTCACATGTTCCAGTAAGAGATCTTAAAGGGCCTGGAAAGCAGAATGCTTATAGGAGTGATGCAGTGGGACTGTTTTTGAGCCAACATGCTTCTGTGGTGTATTGGTTTTAAATATATCTTTTTTAACTGCTCTGAACAGTTTTCTACTACGTTTTGGTTTTGCTGTGGTCTCCTGACTCTATGGGCACCAATCAGCTGGGCTTGATTTTAATTTGGGCAGAAGTTGCTGTTTCACATTTTTGCAGTGCTCATGGTGGACTTGTGCCCCTCTCTTCCCCTCCAGCTTTTTTTTAATTTGGCGTAATCTTTCTTCACTAGTGCAGCATTTCCAGGTGGATATATTTCTGGCTTGCAGTAATGTAGAGAGACACAGGCGAGCTCAGTTACCAAAAAGATCCCCATTTTCAGTGCAAAATAGAAGCAATTTGGAAGCAAAAAGGGATCAAAGTGAATGTACAGGAGTCTGTTCTAATATTAAAAGTCAGGTCTGTCAGTGACAGCCACTGTCTTCGAGAAAAATACTTTGCATCATGTTGCAGAAGAAATTCAGTGTAGCAAGAAAATTAGGTTTTCTTTGACTTCACAGTGGAAGAACCAGGTAAAGACAAAAGATTTTGCCTGAACATTACCTCAGCTTGACTGACATAACCATTCCTGAAAAATTACATTTTGGTATAAATGAGTTATTCCAAGTGAAGACACCCTATTCTCAGCAATGTTCATTTACTTTTCAGTTATGATTTCTTAATTTTGT
>NW_008658277.1:25122-25376 GCF_000695815.1 Acanthisitta chloris | reverse complement strand
AGCAGGAATTGTCCACGCAGGGAGCTATCGAAGCATACGTTATTCAATATCCAATTATTTTGTGACAGGCGGTTTTTCTCAGAAAAACTGTAGAGATTTGCATAGAAGGTGAACCCCTCTTTTATATGAAGAGAGTGTAGCTTATCAGCACACCATTCAATCATGTAATTTATCCATAATTTTTCTGAACATTTGCAGTCTAGTCCTTTATATAGGCTCATAATTACACTTCAATAATTGATAAGGCCTTTAGG
>NW_008658277.1:0-25090 GCF_000695815.1 Acanthisitta chloris | reverse complement strand
TCCTTTAATAAACTTACTAAATAATACAGAATCTTTAATCATCATGGATTCTTAAAAAAAATTTGAAATTGTGTGTAGGCTACATAGAAGAATTTTAATTCCTGTCTTGCAGTCGTTTCCCATACCTGAACGTTCCTATTGATGTAGGATCTGAAAACTGCTCTAGGTCAGTAAAGACTCATCACCTTGGAAAACAGGTGACAGCTACCAGTACAGCTGCTGCCATGGAATAGTTGCCTTGAAATGAGTGCCTGAATTAGAATTAGAACTTCTGTCCTTTGTATCAGCCTTTGTTGAAGGAAACTGGATGAGGAAGAACGGAGATCATGTCTCTCTTGAAAACGAGACCTGTGTGTTGTAAATCTCTTGTGGAGATGTACACGTTAGGGAGATAAACTTCTTCATAATTTATGAGAAAGAGCAGTCTGTGTTCTTAGCTATTACAAGATGAAGGAGTTGGATAACTCTGAAAGTTCTCCCCTTTCAGGCATGCAGTGGTGCCTTTCATCACTTTTTGTTCTTCAAGGTAAAGGTGAGCAGTTAATCCCATTAAGAATGACTGACTCCAAATAAAAACGTGTAATGGGACCTCACTGCTGTCTTGACTTTAATGGGTCTTTCTGTACAAAAATTATTTAAACTGTAAAATGGTTTTGGGTGTCATTTATTTCTAATATTTTCACAGCTTTGAAAGCACTTCAGAATAGTGATCATAACTATCCTAACAGTGGTGTTCATCCATCCCATTCCACAGTAAAGATCAATTGAGAAAACTGACTTCAAAATTTAGTTCTCGTGTATAATATCTGTTGCCCAGTGTCTAGAACTGAAATAAAGCAGCTGTGACTTAAACAAAAGCTCTGTCTTCTGCTCACAGTGTATGGACAAGTGGATTGTATGCAAATTCCCATTGGGCATCTAAGATGAGGAAAAAACCCATCCTAGAAATGGAAGTTAGGCACTGCTCTCTCCTTTATGCTGCAGCTAAGCTTTTTGCCAGAAGAAACTTGTTTGTAGGACAATGTGGGTTTTGTTTCAATGCAAATAATAAAATAATAGAAAAGAAGATCTAAGTTTGCTGTTTGCACTGCTTTGTGTTTTTTAAAATATTTCCCCAGCATGTTAGAATATATTGCCATCATTTTCTTAAACCTTATTAATCACACATAGTGATTTCTGGAGTGAATATGTGTCCTGCTAGTTATTATATTCAGAAAGTAAGAATGTTTCTCTGTTTGGTTTTTTTAACCTCCAACAGGATGAAGAGAGTATTCCAGTAACATATCGAGAGTTACCTGAATACAAAGAACTGTTAGAGTTTAAAAAGTTGAAGAAACAGAAACTCCAGCAGATGCATGCAGAAAGTGGGTTTGTGCAGCACGTGGGATTCAAGGTGAGCATCAGAGATGTCCTTCTGTTCTCACTGTGTGCATTGTAGAAGTTTTCCAGGAGAACATGGTTAGAATTCCCTGAGAAGATTTTGTTTAATACAGCAAGTTTTGTTCCTTTGTTCTTGTTCTCTGTGTCTGCTTTCCCTCATTTTGTTTGGTATAAACAGCCCAACTAATTCACTCTGTCTGACAGCTCAGGTTTCACTGAGTGCTGATGTTGTGTGGAAATGAATAAGCATTCTGTCTTTTCCTCACCATATTATGAAAATACAGCATGTAATAGAGCCTTGTTAAATCATTCTGGAATCCCATTTGACACTGCACTCTGCCGTGACAATGATTCATGGCAGTGATTCTCTGCTTATGAATTTGGAGTCATGTTGCTTCCACCTGAGGCCAGAGAAGGGACAAAGATTTTGAATAACAGTAATAGATTAATAATTTTTTTTTAACAACTTCACAGTCCTTTCAAGTAATAACTCACAGAAGTTGAAGCAAAGACACAAAATAATATTTACATAAAACTAAGAAAATAAACATTGAGTGAAGCTGATGTGTTGTCCCACTATCAGCCATCAGTAGGTGACATGAAAGGAAGGGCTTTAACAAAAATATTTTCTGGTTTGCAAGGGATTTTCTGTCTCACTAGTTGCTGTAACACCTTGTTTGGTGTTATGCAGCTGTGTTTATTTTCTAACACCCATTTATGTAAGAATGCAAAGATTAAAGTTCAGTTCAAAATGACTGTAGAACTAAGCCTCATCAGCTGATAGTGACAGATTTAATCATGCTGTTAGACCAGCAAGGTGCTTTTTATTTTTGTTGGTTTTAGTTAGCAGGGTGTGTTTGGTGTTTTGTTTCCTGGGGATTTTTTTAAATTACCATTTTCTTCCCCCAAACATCAAAACTTTAACGAGGCAGACTTCTAGATAACAAACTCTCTTGCTTTTTCTACAAAAAAAGTATTCTGAGAGGTAAAGTGGCATTGCACGGTGTCAAGCATCTGAAGTTTGAAAGTTTCTTTGCATTTGAATTTGATTTGATTATGCATTATAGTAAGCCATGAAATGAGGTGATGATGTGCTGTTTTCCCTCAGGAGTGCTGCCTGCTCAGGCCATGGGCTGGACTGACCTCACTAATAAGCAGCCATTGAGAATACTTTGGGTTCTGCATTGCCTTCAGCCTCATTTACTACACATTATTCAAACCCTGCTTTGAATATTGAATTATTGAATCCCTTGTGGGCTTTCTCTGGCTTTCATTGCTATAATACCAGAGCAATTTGCAAATACTTTTTTTCATTAGGAAGTGAAAGGCACAGTATTATTTCTGTTTCACAGGGGAGAGGGAAACTGGAGCACAGAAATTAAGGTCAAGGGTTTCCACTGTCTTAGTGCTCAAATTCAGATAACTGGAACTAGGTTGGTTTTTTTCTAAGCATTTAGCATTATTCTGAACTTGATATTTTCAAAGAACAGCTCTTGGTATGCTTAGTCCCTCATTACCAGCCCTCAAGCTCTGAAAGCCATCTGTGGAGGGAAGGGAGACAGCTGAGACAAATGGGTGTGGACTGTGTTTGTGACCCTGAGTGGATTAGTCCTGGCCAGGAACAAGCTGCAGTGCAAGTGTATTTCACAGATGCTCTAAGAGAACTCAGGTTCTGATAGAGGATGAGCTATGGGGGCACAGGCTTGTTTCCCACATTGCTTTTTCTTTTCAGTCCTGTCTCTGCAGGACTCTTCATAGTCTAGATTTTTGAAAAGTCTCCCTGCCTGCAAGTCCCATTTTCCTGGTTTCCTTTTTTTATCAAATATTTTTCAATTTCTGCCCCTCTTCCATACCATCATGGATTTTTCATCTAGCCTTGACGCTTCATTTGCGCTTTGTTCCCTCTTCCTCGTGCCACACTCTTACCTGCACTTAGCTGCTGTTGTGTTGTCTCTGCTCAGCTTTAGTTCTAGACTTCTGTTCCCTTCCCTGAACATGTCCCACATCCTTCCCAACCACATGGCTTTTAGTTCCAGCCCACCCATGATGTGTTACTGCATTTCCTGAGTTTTGAAAGTGCATCAGTCTGACCTGTTGTGCCCTGATCTGCAGCCCATCAGCAGCCTCCAGCCAACCTCTGCTGGTCTGGTCTTACTGCTTTCTTCTGCCACGGAAAGTCTGACATTTCGTATGGTTGAACTTAAGCTGTGGAAAGATCACATCCGTGTGCTGTGTCAGAGCAGTTCTTACAGCCACATGGGGACAGGCAGTTCCTGCAGACAGGGCTGGGGCTGTGTTTGGTGGACAGGGGAGTGGGAAGCAAGGTGAAGGGCTGATCAATCCTCAGGGCTCTGGAAGGGCCTCTCCTAGAGTATGAGGACTTTGTATCCATGACTACTCTGTGGTGTGTGGTGAGTAGAATTCGGCTGTGTTGGTTAGCAGGGATCTGTGTACACACATGTCTTTCCATGTGGCACATTGGTGTGTAGTGGTAGTAACATGAGTGGCTGCAGTTGCTGTTTTCTCAGTGCTCTTCCATCTGTTTCACAGTGTGATAAATGTGGAATTGAACCTATCCAGGGTGTTCGGTGGCACTGCCAGGACTGCCCTCAGGAAATGTCCTTGGATTTCTGTGATTCCTGTTCTGACTGGTGAGCAGCTTTTCTCCTTGTTACCTGTCATTAGAATCTCTCCACGACGTAATTGCTGTCTGTGTTGGAAATCTTTGCTCCAGCACAGGACATGTGTCCTGTGTTGGGTGAAGTGGAAAGTACTTTAGGATATATTTGGGGGAGATGTTTTGTAAGCAAGTTCTGGCTCTATAATTTATTTTTTTAATCAGTGAACAGACAGGTTTGGTACTGTTAAGTAGAGGGGGGAATTGTTCTTTATGAATGAATTGGCATTCAGTTTGGTATGAATCTGTTCATATGATCACTGTTTCTGAAAGTTAAGGAAAATATTTGACTTTTAAACTGTTATCTTTTTCTTTCCCTTGCAGTCTGCATGAAACAGAGATTCATAAGGAAGATCATCAGTTAGAACCTATTTACAGAGCAGAGACATTTTTAGACAGAGACTACTGCATGTCGCAGGGCACCAGTTACAATTATCTTGACCCAAACTACTTTCCAGCAAATAGATGACATGGGAAGCAGATGTACCATCTTGGGTTTACTGTCCTCTTTGAAAAGTAACAATGGCACCATTGTTAATTCTGTGCACATTTTGGAAAGACTCTGCTTTCCCTGAAATGTTGCTCACAGCATGACAGCTTCCTGGGTGTACTTGTCAAACTACAGCTTTGAGCTGTCATGGTTCTAGATCACTGAACAGCAGCTGAACATTCCTAGTGTGCAGAAGGTTTCACTGGGAGACTTTTCTTTCACCACATTAGTCACTTTTAGGTGGTGAATCTAAACAAAAGGAAAACATACAAAAGGGTGAGCCAGAAATGAGAGCACACATTAAAGATAGAGTAAATTCCAAAGGCTTTGAAGAACTCGGTTATAATGAGATCCAGAGGAGATGAAGTATTTATATAAAAACAGTTTAGTAGCTTGCAGTTTTGTTGTGAAATAGTTTTCAGCACAGTAACTGACTTCTTTAGGCAAGGTTTAACCAATGACAGTGTTTGCTTCTAGGATGTACTCTACAAATGCTCACTGTCTGGGCGGTGGTTGGTTCCAGCCTTTATTCAATCTGAGCTGCTTAATCACGTTGACTTTCAATTTTTTTAATTTTATTTTTTTTTAAACCACGATGAACTCTATTTACCAACAGTGAAGCACTACAGGGGGCAACTGTGGCATTGCTTCCTTAACCAGCTCATGGTGTGTGAATGTTATAAAATTGTCACTCAGATATATTTTTTAAATGTAATGTTATATAAGATGATCATGTGATGTGTACAAAATATGGTGAAAAGTGCCAGTGCTAGTAACTGTGTAAAGTCTCTTAATACTCAACATTAACTCCTTTAAAATAAAATACACAGCCTTCTGCCTCCGTATTTGGAGTTGTTAGTGCAACTCATCAAAGAAAACTGCCTAATATAAATCATATATATGGTAATAATTTTTCCTCTTTTGTAGTCTGCACAAGATCCATGAAAGATTGTATTTTTATTACTATTTAAACAGTGATTAAATTTAGCCTGAGCAGTGAGCAAGGGTTCACATGCATTCTTTTATACTGCTGGATTTTGTTGTGCATCATTTAAAACATTTTGTATGTTTCTTCTTATCTGTGTATACAGTATGTTCTTAAATAATGTTCAATTGTCAGGAGAACTGTGAGAAATAAACTATGTGGATACAGTCTGTTTATATATAGAATGCTTGCTGTGACTTCCTTTCTGTGTAGTTCTGACTTTTTACTCCAGATGGAAAACACGAAAAGGACATTTTTCTGCGCCATACCAACACTCAGAGTGCAGCTCTGCAGGATGCACAACGCCTCCCTCTGCTGGGCCTGTCGCTGGGGACTGGTGCTGCTCTGCACCTGCTACACACGTGTTGGCTTGGGCAGGATTGGCATTTCAGGTCTCATCTCCCACTGACTTCTTTGTCAGGTCACAGGAAATCCAGATTTTAGTAGCCTCGGTACACTGTATACCTTTGTCTGAGAAGCTTTGTACTTTATTGTGACATATTTTAGTTAATATATTTTTATTGAAATGTATAGCTTGTGATTGGAAAACACTTGGTTATGTTAGAACTGTGACAGATCTTCCAGTTGCTTTGAAACTAGAATACTCAGAGCAATTAGCTAGAAAACAAACTAATTTGACTTAAAAAGATGGCAATAAGAAGGAAAATTGATTGGCTGCACCTAGTAACTAATTATAAATTGATCACGATTACATTTTGCAATAACTTCAGGTGCAGCTATTTTTGGCTTCAGAAGAAAAGCATAATTTTAAGCATTTAGTCTCTTCAGAAGTTAATGCAGTACAGTTACTGAAACACTGAGCAAGTGTCATGTAAACTAATCTCCCATGTCCAGTATACTTAGGTAAATTTAATAAAGCTTAAAAAAATACAACATAAAAACTCACATGAGGTATTTTAATTGAAAGAAATGCTGCTCTGAGAGGCTCTCTAATACCATGGAAATGTGCTTTTCTCATCGTTCATGCTCTTTCTAGGAAACCAGTTGCTGAAGGTGTATTTTCAGGGGGAGAATCTGTGCTAATACTGGTTTTCTGTTGGTAACTTGAAAAAATTATTGGAAGAAAATAATGAAAGTGCATTAGAGAAGATAATTCAGTCATTAATTTGGGATAGCTTGGAAAGAACAAAAATTGTGATATCATTGGAATGAGATTGGAAGCAGAAGGATAACTTCAAGTCTGAATCACCCAAGGAAGAAGTGTCTTGGTTGGATAAGACTCTTTTATTGAATGTGTATAAATATTGCTGTTTCCCTGTGCATGCATATACAGCGATTTCTCTTGCATACATTATGAACATATGCAAATAGGTATCTAATGCACATACACCCAGTCAAGCATGGGGGTTTTGGGTTTTTTCCACAGAAAAGACAGAAGAAGCAGGAAGAAAAATTAAGCTGAAAGTGTCTGTTACATAATTTTTGCAATTAGATTAAAAAAAAACCCCAACAAAACAGCAGCTGCTTGTTGCCTTTGCTCCCATCCTGCACAGGTATGAGACTCCACACTTTATAACTTCTATTGGAATTAAAAATCCTAGAAAATACTTCAGGAAGCTACCCAGATGCATTTGCTACTCCTTGGTAACTCCAGAGTATTTTATTTTCTTAAAACACCCTCCAGAGCAGGCAGCAGCTGCTGGTGCCTCAGGCTCCTGCAGCCAGACCTGCCTTCTGGGCCTGAGTCTCCTCCTTAGAGCTGCTGCACTGCAGGTGCTCCTGCTCATTGAATAGCACTGGGCTGGAGCTGGAGAAGCACTTCCTAGAGCATCAGAGGTAAAATGTAGGCTGTAGAAGGACCCAGGAAAAAAGGAACATCCAGGATATGAAGGATAAGAACATACTTAAAACAGACCCGTAAAAATAATTGAATTAGCATTTACAGGGCAAATGCTAAGGAGGAAAAGGAAACGGAAGGATCTGCCCTGAATGGAAGAAGGACATACTCTGTAAGCATGCTGATTTGAACTATATTTTCAAGTCATGTACTGTGCTTTAAAAAGGATTAAACCCACATATACTGTAACAGAAATCATTACTCCTCATTTTTGTACATGTTTTATTTGTATTATGTCTTCATTACAAGAAAGGTAACTTTAAAAATGCAAATCTGTCGCATAAAGTACAACTTTGACAGTACAAGCAATCATGCAACCCACTTCCACTGTGAATTCATCCAGTAGTTCCAGTAAGAGGATGCAATTACTTTACAGGAATGTCAAACAAGCTTTTACTTAGCTGTCAGCATACCAAAGAAACTCCACAATATTTTGGTTAACCTAATGGAAATACGGTATGACTTTTACAGACTTCTTTGCAGATATTATGGCCAAAGGGCTTACTGAAGATGCAAGCAACATGGATCAAATAATCCTGACACTTTCATTTCTTGTGGGTTTCCCACCCCACCACCCCTCCCCGAGTTTTGGCAGTGCCAGTACAAGACAAGAGGTGATGATCTGAATTTCGCATTTGAAATACTTCCAAAGTATGATTTAAAGACAACATCATATGTTCTGGCTCACAGTCAACTTTACATGTAGACTGGAATAGCTATAGTTCAACTGCTGTTGAGATGGATCATTACTGGGCTGCACATTTAACGACACAATACAACCATTCTCACCTCAGCTCACAACACTGGGAAGTCACTTACAAAATCCTACAATTCCCAGCAGAAGACAAGACTCTCAAAAATGGTATCTGCTCCACAATAATGGATTTGACAGACTTCCACAATATTCACCTGTATCTTCACCTTCAGTTAGTTTTTCTCCTTGTTGCAATAGTGTTCTGGGGATGTGTGAAAAGTTTAACATCTAGCTCGGCTAATTCCAGCTGTCTTGCAGCTGCATGTGACAGAGAACAGGTTTTAGTCACTAAAGCCCAAGAACAAGCTAAGTGACACCACAAAAATCAATACTGTTAATTAAAAGAAAATATTAACTAATGGGAAACTTGTATGCAGCAATATTAAGATCAGTGTGCTGAGCAGTGAGTGGTGTGGTTGGAGAGCTCACTGCTGGCCAGGCACTCTCTGGTTTCTGACCCAATGTATGCAGTCATGAACTACAAACCAGAGCTGCTGTTCACCTTGCTCTGTTAACCCTTGCAGAGCAAACACCCGAGAAACAAAATGCAGTTCTTAGAGCAGGGTTAGCATACACCACTTTCTATTGAGTGTACTGTCAGAACAGAGAATAGAGGTTTCATCTAGAATAACATACCACATGCACAAACTCCAGATACCTCTCAAGAAAGCGGTATTGCTTCGACCAGCATTGCAGTTAGATGTCAGGTGCACGTGAGGTGAGGCTGTGTACACACCATTACTGTGTTTCTGTGGAAAAAGAAAATGCTGCCTCTTCCTTTTTCAGAAAAGAGTCAACTGCCTTGCAGATTTCCAGAAAAACATCCTCCTGTGTTCCTTCTGCATCAACCTGTGAAGCAGGAAAAAAAACACATTAATTTTGATTAAATTACAAAGAATTATCTCAGAATCTAAACACTGGCACAAAAAAATGGTCCAAGATAAAATGAAACTTGTTCTGTTTCATGTTGCAAGAATTCTGATGTAGAGGAGCAGCTTCCATGAACCAAATTACTCACTTTGCTTCCACAGATTTATGTGAGAACATTCTGTAAACTTCATTGTCTGTAGCAAAGTACATTCATCAAGTGAAGGAGCTTAAGCTCTTAATTACTTACATTTTAAAGTAAAATTGCACCTTTGATACACAGAAGAGTTTCCAAAGATGTTTTGAAACTATTTTACCATTTGATACTCTCCAAAAGAAACCTGATAGAATAACTTAGATATCATATTGTTAGTCAGATGAATAGCACTGACTTGTTAATTTGTTTTTTGTCATCAGTCAGACTGACCTAAAGACTTTCAAATTAGTAGTATCATGGACTTGGTCAGATTGGAAGAGATCACAGTGGGCCCAACCTCTGCTTCAGCAGGGCATCCTGGAGCACATGGCACAGGATTGTGTCCAACAGTTCTCGGGTATCTCCGGTGAGGGAGAACCCACCACCTCTCTGGGCAATCTGTGCCCGTGTGTGACCTCCTGCATGATTTGTTAGTCCTCTGCTGGACCTGCTTCAAGAGCTCCATGTCTCTCTTGTACCATGAAGCCCAGAACTGGACACAGCACTCCAGATGTGGCCTCACTAGAGCTAAGCAGAGGGGCAGGATCACCTCCCTCGACTTGCTGGCAACTCTCTTCTTAATGCACCCCAGGCCACCCTTGGGCACAAGGACACACTGCTGGCTCACAGACAGCTTGTTGGACCCCCAGGTCCTTCTCCACAGACCTGCTGTCCCACAGCTCAGAGCCCAACCTGTACTGGGGTATGGAGTTATTCCTCCCCCAGTGCAGGACCCTGCATTTCCCCTTGTTGAATTTCAGACAGTTCTCTGCCCATCACTCCAGCCTGTCAAGGTCCTTCTGAAGGGCAGCACAGCTCTCTGTGGTATCAGCACAGTAACATAGCAAGTCTGTGTGTTTCTGTGCATTTCTATTTGCAAGCTTGGTGAACTGGTCCTGATTTTATGATGTCCTTTGGGTAATGCATCTTTTATAGCAGTGCTGCTTTTGTGGTAAGAGCTCTCACTTTCATTGAAGAAACTCTTTTCTTCAAAACCCCAAAGATTCTGTTTTCTGTTCAAGTCATTTTTCATGACTGGATTTTACAAAAACAAGACCAATTTACTTTCCTGTGCAGAAGAAAAGAGAGCTGCATTTTAGCAAAGAGGAATGATGTTTGCTGCCAGTAACACTTCCCGTGTGTTCCCTGGAAAACACAAGGTAGCCCAGAGCTGTTCTGAGTGATGAGTTTCATGTCCATCCCATGCAGTGAGTGTCACCCAGGTCACCACTTGATGAAGGAGAGTAACAGAAGCAGCTTTCACACTGGCTACATACACCATGCAGAAGAATCTGCTGATTATTCTGTTCCTAAAATGCCTGCTGAGACCTTCAGTCTCACCTCAAAAGCAAGTTACCTTTCTGCTTCTCCCTATCTAGTCTTCCGTGCATGCACGCCACAGAGTTTGCACAACATTAAATGGACAACTTTGCTAAAGGTTCTCTTTCTGAACTATGTGCTGTATTTTTATCTCCAAGGGGCTGACACGGATGCCAGACAATTGTAGTGTTTGGAGGGGCTATTCCTTACCATCATACTTCCTGCCACCTCTTTGTTCTGTAGAATAAAAGCAGTTTCAAACTCATAAAATGTATTTTTTAAATAGGCCAAGAAATTCTGCTCAGATATGGTGCTGGCTTGCAGCCAGCTCCTGTATCATCTGAGTGCACTCCATATACATTTAAGTCCCTCGGTGCTGAGTCCTGTGTGGGAGTCAGCAGCTGCTCCTTGCAGAGATCCAGCAAGGGACTGCATTCACACTCTGTGGTTTCAGTCTTGGTGGCATCTGCAGATGCTGCAGAGTTTGGTCCCTGTTGCACTGTCGGCAGTGCTGGCACATCTCACGAGTCTCCACCACGCGTAACAGTTCCAGCAGTGCATGACCAGCACAGCCTCTAAGGAGTATGACTGGCTGGGTCCAGTCCCCTTGGACTCACTGCAAAAACTCTTACAGTCTGAGCGAACTCCCCTCTGCCCTCCTGGCAGTTTCCAGCAGCACAGCTCTGCCTGGCTTGCTCTCTGTCCTGCTGGCATTTGCTGCTGCTGCTGCTTTATGTAATGCTGAAGCATAACATGTGCTGGAATAGCTCATGAAGCAGCAGGTGGTGCCTTAGAACGGTCAGTTTTCCAACAAGAGCTGCATGTCTGTCAGAAGCTTTCTATGCCATAGAGACAGAGGATTTAGAGAGGTACTTTACTAGTAGAAAAAAAGGGAATGGTGAACCATTCTGGTCCAAATGCCTTCCTTCTCCAGGTACAATCAAACCTATCTCAGCTGCTATTACACAGCTTGTTTTGCCTGTCTCACCTGCCAAGACACCTACTATGGTGTCTAGATCTAGGCAGTTGTAATGAAGAATTAGTTTTGTAAGCATGGAAATTGCCACCCTTCATGACAGGCTGAACACTGACCTCCTAACAGTCACAGTGAGATATGGCTGAGCATGACTACTGACAGCCCCAGTGCTTCCCATGTTGGCCTCCTAAATAACAAAGGTCCAATTCATAAAACTAACTTAACACCATGGCACAGAACTAACTTAATGTGACAATAATTCACATCTAGTACTCCAGTAATTCAATGACACTGCAGCTCCAGAGAGAAAACTGTGTATATATCTTTCTCAGAATATAAGAAACCTCATAAATTAGGACTGTTTTCAAGGTTATTGATGCCAGGCTTCTCATAAAAGCAAGATCCATATACAGCTTTCCATAGTGCTTCCAGATTTGAAATGCAGCTATGGCTTTGGGTAACTTCAAATACAGAGAAATTTAATGAGCTCATGAAAAATGACTGGAGTAACCATCTCCAAGGTACAGTGTTCCTCCTTTTGTCATTAAAATTAGCCAATTAAGTTTTCTGTCAATAAATCTCCATTTGTTGTAGGTTTGGAATTTAGAACCCTAAGCATACACTGCCACTGAGAAAAACCTGACTGTCTGTGGAGAGGATGGCTGAGGACAGACTGAGACTCTGGAATTCATGAAAAATGACTGGAGTAACCATCTCCAAGGTACAGTGTTCCTCCTTTTGTCATTAAAATTAGCCAATTAAGTTTTCTGTCAATAAATCTCCATTTGTTGTAGGTTTGGAATTTAGAACCCTAAGCATACACTGCCACTGAGAAAAACCTGACTGTCTGTGGAGAGGATGGCTGAGGACAGACTGAGACTCTGGAATAAACTCACTAGTTCTTCCTGCTGTGAAGGTCAGTCAAGTTCAGCTGTATTGTCACTAACATTTATGTCTTTGTTGTTAAAAAGAGTGTTAGAAAACCTCTCTGAGACTGTGCAGTACCTGGTTCTCAGAGGAAAGGATCAAGCTGTCTGGAAATCTAGTGAAAACATGCTGCCCTGAGACCTATTCGTATTAGGCATGAGTTTTCAGCTGTGTTTTATCTATAATCCCCTGCTCAGGTTTCTGATGTATCTTTCTATACTGGTCTTATCTAATGGGCCACAAACCACCAAGGGGATGACATAGAAACACTTGTTCCTTTGTTCCCCACCTACTTACCTACCAGGGTTAATGGGGCCCTGACAACCTTTCAAAACATGGAAATAGATCCTGTACCTGCTCTCAGTATTCCCATTGATTACCCCTTCCCAAAAGGGAGAAGTACACATTTGCCCCTCCCCAGACACACTTATAACAGGGTCAGCATGAGAAGGCTGACAAGTGGAAGGCTGTGAGGGGGTGGATGGTTCTGTGTTCCTTCATAATGGTTATGGAAAATGTGACTTCGGCTGATTTTACAAAGAAACAGTAGAACAACACTGTGGGAAAATTAATTTTAAAAAAACCACAGAAAATGCACTTTTGTTGAACTTTGTAGGCTAAGCTTTCATAGGATGTGATCTGAAATAGTGAAAGTTTTTGGACACCCTTAATCCACTGCTCTGGAGTGCTTAGCTAATGTGTTATACTTATGCCCTCTTACCTCAGATGACTTTGAATAGGGAACTTGTATTTAAGACACCTACCAGGTGTCTTACATTAGCTCGGTAGGATCAGTGTTGTCTTGCCTGACTACCAATGCACTGCTCTTCTCTGTTACTTATTACCCTCCCACGTACTGTCACTTGACAAAAGCTTTAAAGGATGAGTCAGATATTAAAAACAATCACTTTTTTCCCCTCCCTTTCTTCTCAGTTGACAGAGGGCCACATATTCATGTATTTGACATTTAGCCATGTCGAAACACAAGTAGGAGTCTACTAAATTTTCAGATGCAATTTTCTGTCCAGCTGCCTTGGAAATCACTGAGAAATTTGAAATTTGAAAACAACAGTAACTACCTGTTTACTACAGCTACCATAGTGCATTTCCTTTCAATACTCTGAAACATCTGATTCCCACAGACTCAGGTGCCTTGTAACCAGGGCTTGTGTGAGCAGTGCTTTCAGCCCCTGCATTTCCAGGGCAAGGTCTTCACTGAAAAGCAGCCACTTGCTGTCCTTAGCAGCAGGTGGATGTTCTCTGACTATGAAAAAAACTATGCAATATTAAACTAAATCATCCAAACATGATTTTTAAAAAAATTAATTGAAAAATTTCTAACTTATTATTCACAACTACTTTACTTTCCAGAAACAATTTAGGAACTTAATGCCTTAGCAAAAAAGTGAGCAGAGGACACTGTGATCCTTTGCCCTTCATCTTCAGTCAGTTCATCTTCCCTTGCAAACACATTCCTGTGAGCTACCTCACAGTTCCCCATCTCAGCAGGGTGGCTGGAAGGATCCCTGTTGTTTATTCCTGTCGAGGTCACAGTTGTTTCATCTGCACCCGCAGTCTCCACCCTTTGTGCATGCTTCATGCCTGCACTGCTGAGCAGAAACACTGACAGGTAATCTTGGCCAAAGGTAAATTTCAAACAGAGTCCTGATCTTTTGTCAGGCCACTGTTGTTGTTCAGAGATCACTGAACAGAAAAATGTTCCAGTTCCTAGTATTGTATTAGTTAGTTATGAATACACCTGTGCACAGTAACTCTAGGTTTAGAGAAGGTCATAACATTCTCAAGGATTAAAGTGGGGATGCTGTTACAACCGTGTACCTCTGTCTCTTCTGTGCAAGTAAAGCAAGGACAGAATTCCTAATGAATGCAGAGGAAGCTAGGTCAGACTTGAGCGTTTCTGTCTCCACTGTGTTTATGAGGCTCCATCCAACCATGCCTTAATGCCTGTTCCAATACCCAGAGTAAGAAAGTTCATTTGATGCTGCAGTCTCGAGCCCCTTGATGTGGCGTGACAGACCAGTTCCTCCTGTGCTGAGTGCTCATCCAACACCTAATTCCCACACCAGACCTTTTGCTGGCCTTATGCCCAGGATAGAATTTTGCATTTGCATGTTTAATCAGGCTATTTCAGGACTGAAAACCTTTCGACTGGGTAGGACAAGATAAATATGCACCACTGTTGTCATGTGCTGTTTCCAATCTGTGGAAAACTTTGTCCAGCCCTAAATACACTTAAAATGGAGAAATCAAATTATACCAATGAGCCAACCCTGTTTTCTTGTTAAACAAGTCTCTGATTTTCTTTTCTGTGGAAAAACAGGGGCTGGGTGCTACAGTCAAGCCCTACAAGACGTGATCGCTTACACAATTAAACACTCTTGCACCTAGAATTCAGTTGTGCTTAGTCACACACTGCAACAAGCTGGCTAGAAAAAGTTAATGCTGAATCTTCATGGAAGTTAGTGGGATTAAAACTAAAATACTCCTCTTAAAATCTCAATATCCACTCCTCTGAACGCTTAAGAAAGTGCATTGCTGCAATCTCAAGGGACATTCCACTGAAGAGCTGCTGTGTATGTGTCTCCTAATCCATCTCTGTTGAAAAACCAAACCTGGGAAGGAATAACTTTACAGAAGGGAGTAACCAAAGGTTCTTATAGACCCTTGTCTTTCTTTTGTAAACAGCTTCTCTTCAGATGCTTTGGCCATTGCTTATCCTGGGATCACAGACTGATCAGGATGTCCAAACAGCTCCTTCAGGAAAATATCACTTCCCTGAAGCTACTGCATCCCACCGTGTTTGCCTGAGAAAAAGAGTGCACAAACCTCCGCTCTGTAGTTACATGAAGGTCCATGGATTATAAAAAAAAAAAATTTCATGAATGTAAATGAGAATTTATTTTAAGGAGTCTTCAAATCAACACCTGTAAATTAACTTTGGTGGCTCTGCCTGAAATGGATTAGGAAACACACACACAGTTCTTCCAGTAAGCAGAATTATAGAGGCAGCAGCATCTCCACAACATGTGGAGTTATAATTAAAATGGGTAAGAAAAATATTAAACATCTTAGACTGCCTCTAGGCAAAGTCTCAGCCTTCTGTGTATGTATATGATATTAGAAATACCAAAAAGTAAGGACTATTTTAGCCTAGCCTGCACAAAAATAATTGCAGTCAGAAGTTATATTTGATATACTTGATCAGAAGTTATTATTGACCATTTTTCTGCTTTCCACCTGAATTTTCTTTCACCATTCAGAGAACATCACAGTGGCTGCTAATGTCAGTGCTTGGCCATCTGTAAAATCTTGTGCTATAAATAAGAAACTAACTCTGTGTCCTGGGAATTGCAAACTTCCCCTTGACTCTCTGCTTTCTTCAACACATGCAGCTTAAACATATCCACTGCTAAAACAGTTTTAAAACTGTGAACCTAAATGTCTGTCTTCTCTGTATTTCCCACATAGCTAACAGTTACACAGTTTGTATTATCTAGTTCTTCTTGTTTCAAAACAGCCATTGAGCAAGTCTTAACTATTTTTATTTGTCTTTATTCTTCAAACTGTTGAGCCATATGATGTGTAGGTTTGTAGGATATGCATTTACAGGATAATAATACAGGTTGGAAAGAACCTCAGTGGGTCACCTAGTCCAGCCTCTTGCTCAAAGCAGGACTGGGCACTGGAAGGACACCACTGTGCCAGGCACAGTTTGAGCTGACCAAGTCAGACTGTATGATTAAGCTCTGTGAGTTCACTTATCCAGGACTAGAAAATTGCCCTAAAGAAGAATTTCTTCCAGAAAAGAACTTATTTAGCTTCACATTATTTTGTGTATTTCCAAACCAGAATGTTTTAGTTTTGGGGGTTTATTTTGCTTATTTTTTTTATTCCAGCACTGTCTACTGCAGAACTGACCAGGAACATTTGGATCAGGGTAGTACTGATGTCAATTGCCTTGTGGAAAAAGTGCTTCGACCTACTTTTCCACTTTCACTGTAGGTGCAAAGTAAACTTTAAAATAGATTCCCACAGCTGTTCAACAACTCTTCATTAAAAAAAATCACTTCTCTCACCCATGAGCAATAAAATGTTAACACGTTTCTTGTACAAAAACTACATTTTCTTCTGCTCCTCCCTGCACAAGCAGCAGGGCTGCAGCCCTGTACCCGAGGCTGGCTGAGGGTGACCAGGCCAGCCTTGGGAGGATTGATTTTAAAGCCTACCACTGCTGAGTATTTTGTCAGTGTTCTCTGGATGCTGATAAATAACTGATCATGTACTTGTCTACATCATAAGGGTTGACATGGGGCATTTCCTCACTTCAATCAATAGTGGAACCACATATTTGATAGCAGATGTGTATTTTATCGGTTTAGCAAAGAGTGGATGAGACAGACATTGTAATAGAGTATCTGTGTTTGAGAAAAACAGAATGTGTTTTTCAACCTTAAAAGGACATTTTCCATTATAATGTTTATAAAGCTGATTTTAGAGAGCCTTCATACCCAATGGCTCCACCCAGAAGATGGATGGATGTTGAACACCTACATTCATCAGAAGAAAGTTCAGACAATGTACAGACCTTGTAAGGGAAACAGTGTAGGCACTGTTCAAGCAAAGCACAGGTACTTTATAACATCCGCACATACAATGTCAGTTACCCCACAAACTAATGATAACAGTACAAATTGCACATCCAGTTCTGAGCCACAGACTAGGCAAGTCCCTTAAGGAGCTAATGAGCTATCAAGTCTCAAGAAAAGACTCCACATTTTGCCATGGCATAGGAGATGGAGCAGGAACCTGCAGCAGAAGTATTAAGAAAGGGCAAGCAAAGTCCACGTCAAGTGAAATAAGGCAGACCAGGAATGCAAAATCTGTGTGAAAGTATTTAGTGTAGTTTCATTATCTTTGGGGCTGTTACTTTCCTGATGCTTCAAAAAGGGAGACACTGTGGTAGGCACAACTCACTGGAACAGGATCTTGAGACAGAGAGCTCTGTTTTCCTTTGCATTGTGCTGTGTTGCTGTATTGTGTATTGTACTGAATTCTTAATTCGACACATCCTCGCCATGTTGGCAAGACAGCTCCTCAAGGGAAAAACAAGTAAAACCAGGCAATTGTTCTTAAGCTTAAAGATGAAAACTAATGGGAACTTTTTTTCTTCCACTCTAGACTTTGCCTTATGTGCACTTACTGTGGGGTTAGCAAAGGACACAAATGAGGACTCTTCCTTTTGAGCATCGTTTTTCTCAGCACTACATCATTTACTCTGTTCTCACGTCAGGATATGGGTGCATAAATTAGCTGCATGTTTCTCTTTTGGGAACCTTGCAGAGGAGAAAAGTTTGGGGTATGTGATTTGCATGTTCTCTACGGCCTCTAGAAAAAAGATCCTATCATATTTCCAGAAACTATTACTGGATTCTTTCCCTTTTAGGACAAGACAGAGCAGTAGGACTAGATCTTTCTGTAGCTGAACATAAGGGACAGTTTGCTATGACAGAGCAGAGAAATAAAGGAAAAAAGTCCAAAACCAACCCATGTAAATGAGTTTACATGTTGCCAGAATATATATCAGTTAAGTGCACTGATGGAATTTTTCTTGCTTCGCTGTAAAGTATTGATTAAAGAATAAAAAGAATGCTTTAAGTGTCACATCCTGAGCAGGTGTAAACTGAGGTAGTTCTCTGAAATTAATATAACTATGTTATTTATTCCAGCCAAAAGATCTTGTATGCAAGTCTGGTTTATTTCAGGATATACACTGTCAATTTTGTGAATTTAACTAAAGGGCTTTAGATTAACATGATCTTTCATCCTAATTCTGAAAGCCCTTATAGAGAAACAAATCCTAATACTTAGAGAAAAACTTTCCATAATTAATAAGAGCTTCCATACAGATGAGGTAGTGATTCAGGATGTGTTCTCAGACTAAGGATAAATCTGTGATTTTACACTTTCACACTGTACTGTGGAACTCAGTAGAAGTTTGTAGAAGTTGCAAACAAACCAGGGAAGTGTAAAATGAGAACTATAGGAAGGTGCAGAAACAGTTCATAAATGGTGTCATGTCAGTGTTTTCTGAATATTGCTCATATAATGGAAGTAAAAAGCAATATTTAATTTAAAAGGTCAAGCAATTTACCTTGCATAACTGTGTCTTGCTTTCATAGTATTCAATCAGAGGTTTTGATGCTTGGCAATAGCTTTCAGGGAAGTGTAAAATGAGAACTATAGGAAGGTGCAGAAACAGTTCATAAATGGTGTCATGTCAGTGTTTTCTGAATATTGCTCATATAATGGAAGTAAAAAGCAATATTTAATTTAAAAGGTCAAGCAATTTACCTTGCATAACTGTGTCTTGCTTTCATAGTATTCAATCAGAGGTTTTGATGCTTGGCAATAGCTTTCGATTCCTTCTGGCATTCCCCGGGCACTGAGTGCTCTGATGTCTCATCAGCAGGCGACTGCTCATGGTTTCTGCAGAGCAGTCCAGGCAGAACACGAGTTTAGGTTCCCCAATCTAGAGACAAAGAAAAACAGTAAGTATTCAAACCACTGGCCTGGTGAAACTGATTTTCTTTGGATTATACCAAAAGAGTCATCCAGGAATTTATTAGCAAATAGTGTTTGTCTCTGCAGAAATTATGCTTTTTAACAAACACCTCTCATTGTAGCAGCACCTAGAGGTCCCAGTATTCAGGATCAAGGCTGTGCTTGACTGGGCTCTACACAGAGAGATAGAGAAGCATGATCTGACAAATTCTGGCTACTTGGACTGAGGATTGTCATAGACAGAAGCTTGATGCAAACAGTAAAGGACTTACGAAATACTTGACACAGTTATGTTTCCAGCCTTTGTTTAGTTCAATCTCTGCAAAGGGAGTGCTAAACTACAGGTTAGAATTTCAAGATGCAATAGAAGGAAATGTTCAAACTACAGTGTGCCCACTTGAAATGGAAATGAGCAACAACAGACAGGCTCAGGGGCACCACCAAAGATTCACAGGAATGTGAATTACTTCATGTTACACAGTATTTTATGTCCTTATTTGCACTGTACCTCTACATCACTACTACTCATGGCATAAAGGAGGGATATGATATATTTATGTGCATTTTCAAATTGGCAAGTCATTTCCAAATTCTATAGGAAGCCCACTGTTTCATGCAGTCTGGCTAGTGCCAAACTAGTTGTAAAGGAGAGTCTGTCCTTCCCTATAAAGAAAATAAATAGAGATTTATTTATTTTTATTCTTAGGCCTTGGCAAAGATAGTAAATAATTGTCTCTCTCTGCATTTGATCGTAGATATTGCAGTACTTTACGGGTAAAAAAGAACTGGCAAGAAAGAGCAAAATGTTCTTGGTAATATTTTAAGGAGAAAGCCAAAAGTTCTAAACACAATTCCTCATCATTCTTTCCCTGAAACACTGACAAATATGTGTGTCATTTAGCAGAAATCTTGCAATGCACTCTGTCATGCACCCTGCTCAGGCACAGCACACTCTGACACAAGGTTTTGCCTGAGCAACAACTTCTGGGCTGAGCCCAAAGGGACAAACTCCACTCTATCAGTGAAATAGAGGGATCAGTGAAAAACAATGTGATAATTTTTCCATGCAGTTATGTATTTAATCCTTCAATGACATTCTTTTTCTTATTCCTTCCCTTTCCAGTAGGGATTTGGAGAACACCTTTTAGGAAAAAGTGAGAAGTCTTGAAAAAAGACAACTGTTCTTCACACTAGTGACCATTAGAACATTGTATTTTTACCAGAGCTAGAGCAAAGAAACTCTAAATCACTGATATATGGAAAATACCATTGTTACATTTGTTGACAGCCCTGAAAGGAAAAAATATTCTAAAGGTAAATATTTCATGTCAAAACTTCTGCATTTGACTGTGGATGTCTGGATTGTGTTGACCTTTCGACTACCTTAATGACTTTCTACGACAGCTGAAGCCAAGGGATTATGTTGAACAGTTCCATGACAGGCTTTTATCTAGCCATTTTTTCCACACAGCTCAGAAAACATTAATGCTATTGACAGCAGCAGCACTGGGTTTGGGGATTAAAGAAGCCAACAAGGCAGTTTTAATAGTGCAAGAGACATAGGCAGAGAAGTTAAAAAAGATGTGAGCTTAATTGATGATTTGAACAAATATCCTTTTTGTATAATTGAACTAGGATTAGTTTTGTGTAACTGGACTAGGGTGGTGAGAAGTTATTTCCTCCCAGTCT
Organism: Acanthisitta chloris; assembly: GCF_000695815.1. Classification (NCBI taxonomy): domain Eukaryota; kingdom Metazoa; phylum Chordata; class Aves; order Passeriformes; family Acanthisittidae; genus Acanthisitta; species Acanthisitta chloris. The sequence continues at coordinate 4,389 of NW_008658277.1, read as the reverse complement.
CACGTGAGGAATTCCATTGTCTCTTCTAAATCACAGTACAGTAAGTAGGGAATGATTCCTTTCATCAGTTATAGTCATACCATCACCTTACAATGCGGATATGAAGGAGTGATAGGATCAGATAACAGTATCTTGCTGGATAGGCAGGGTCTGATTTGCTTTTGAGAAAATGCACATGATTTTCTTAAAAGTTTCAATATTGCTATTGAATTCAAAACATTGTAGAAATGTCATTCTTCCAAGTTAAAAATTACAAAAAGTAAAAGTAATGCCCTTACCAGATATTACAGCATTTTTTATTAGTTGGGTTTTTTAAATAATTATTATTTTCCTGACACAATTTAGCTTAAGTAATACATGCTGTGGGGACATCTGCAGGAAGCCAAACAAGTCTAATGTATTGGGTCTTTACTCTGTCTTACTATTTTCCACCTGGTGATGTGGAACTTATAATTTAATAATGTTTTCTACTTCTCACCTAGCAGAAATACCAAGGAGGGAACAGAGACATGTGCTCCTCTAGAATTATGGCTAGGTAGAAGTACAATTGTATCATAGAAAAGAACTGGGCAAAACTGGCTGGAGAATAAGCTGTTTCTACATAGCTCATTCTGTCTATTAGTCAAAGCTATCAAGCTCTGAAGTATAAGAACTATTCTCAATGTCATCTAAATAGAACAGCTCTTTGTTAACAATTATAATGCTTTTTACACATCATGTAGATATGTGGCATTATTCATCTCTACTTTGCTGCCATTAATTAATAAAGCCTGGTGTGCATCTCTTTTCATTCAATTATCATTTAGGAAGAACTTCACATCACCCTTTAGAAGGAACTGCAAAGCATTATCTCCATAATGACTCATTTGAAAAAACTTCACAGTCTCACTGAGTGGCTCACAGCCAGTCAAGCTCACCCTGTGAAAAGCAAGGTGGATACATGGAACAACAGGGATGATTTAGCACATTGACAATTATCACCTGAGGTCCTTGTACTTTACTCCAAATATCAAAGGCAGCTCAGGACTACAGGAGCTTTTGCTATTACAGGGTCCACGGGAACCGAAAGGGGCTCTGCTTTTGCATTGGATTCATCAAGACTTGTTTGCCTGGCAATGCCTGAGCCCAGGACACTCCAGTCTCTAAATCTCTCTTCATAACATACACCAGTGTCCACAGGACATGACACGTATGCCTGCCAGAAAAGCAGCACTGCTGAAATATTTCCTCCTTATACACAAAATGAAAGAAATCTCCAATGTCTTTTAGCATTTTAGTCAAGGAACTAATAGATCAACATTTCCATGAATGGCTTCCATAGCAAATCCCATTGCCCATTATTTTGTTCATCTTCTGATGCCTAAATCTTTCTAGGCTTTTGTGGTAATCAACTAAATAAAGCAGCCAATGGTTCAGGGAGAAAACAGGTGATTCATTAAAGTTTTATTACCTTTCAAACTTGTTTAGGACATTTGTGGAGAGTAATATGATGGAATATATACTTAACTATTTTCCCTAGTTCACCACTTTTCTCCTAAACCCTGGCAAATTGGTTCACAGGGCTTATAGAAAGTATTTTCTGCAGACTGAGAAATGTACGGCTGAGACTTCTCAGTAGGTCTTAGCACATACTGAGGAAATCGATAACTCTCTGAACTGCCACGCAGTCACTTGCAGAATGCTCTTTTTATGGCTATGCCACCTGTTACTCATCACAAAAATTAAATCTGTGTTTTGCTGTTTCAAAGAAGCAGCAAGCTTTAGCAGAGCCAGCTTACTGGTAAGAAATAGTAACCGTGAAGATACATACTTTCACAAACCTACATCGAATAGTGCCTGATGAGATTTTCATAAGAAGGATAGTGCCACCCACTAGAATCAGAAAACTGACTCCAAAATGGTGCTTTCCACTAAATGTGAATTGTTCCTGATTTACATTAAATTTGGGTAAAATCAACCATTACTTCTCCTCATAATACAGAGTCTGTGTAGGTGAGGGCAAAAGCTGGAGTGGGGTGTCAGAGTTTCAGTGATCAGCAGCACAGCACTGCTGGACTGGCTCCTTACACGTCCCCATTGCAACTAGCTGAAAATGGGGACCCAAGTTGCAACACAAGTACAGTTGTATCTTAATAGGAGTTATGATGGCTTTACAATCACATGGTCACCTTGCTCTCAAACTCTTCCGCGTCCTTCAGCTCCTGGGGATACCCATCGATCAGGAATCCTTTTGTGTCCCCTAGCTTGGAAACCATGGCTTCCTTCAGAAGCTCTAAAACAATACCCTGTAATGGAAAGAAAGGGAGTTACTTGGTCAATTAATTAGAAAGATTGAAACCTTTGTTTTGTTACACTGACTGCACCCTTGAGAACAACCTTGTTTTGCTAAAAGCAGGTCCTGTGAATGCAGGTGTTTTTCTTGTCCTGCAGGTAGCAGGGGCACCCTACTTTTTCTTCTCTCAGGACCAACTATGCTACACAGACTTGGTGCTGCAAAGCCATCCAAGAGTTCCCACAGTGCATTCTAGATAGCTGAGAATATTTCATAGCTTCAAAATGAATGTTAATAACTGTGAAACTCTGGAGTACTGCTGCAATATTTTCCAACTTGATTGCATTTTGCTATGTCACTGATATAATTATATTACATCGAAAGTGACCCCATCTGACCAAACACACTGAAGAGCAAAGCAATCAAAATCAAGCCTGAGCACAGCTTTTAGCTTTCCCCGAGCAGCACTTCCTAGTATCTTTCATTAACAAACACACACTATGATCTAGCTGCACTTGCTGAAGACCTACCAAGATTTGGGTCTGAGGATCTGCCATGTAAAAGTCAAGTCCAGCTGACAACAACACCCTATACCTTCCTAGTCTCCATTAAGCTGCAATCCAGCTACTCTGGGGTGTCAGCCAGCTCTGCAGGGAACTGCCACCAGTACTGTAATTTAGAATAGCTGCCAGGAGGACCAGCTCTGAATCTGAAATGTAAAGCTATAAAAAGGACATAAAGTTTCTGTTTCCTGTGCGTATACTTACATTTTGCACTGCGTCTGTCTCACTGTATTTCATGTCAAATTTATTGTCTGTGTGAGTCTGAAATGTAAAGTTATACTGGCATTGAAAGAGGAAACCAGTGCCACACATTTGGCAATGAGGAAACTTTCCCTCAGGTTAGAGACACATTTTACTGAAATGGGAATCATCAGCTGCAGTATTTTATTTCCACCCTTCTAGACAACTACCTATCACTCCCTTTGTTTAACCATTAGGACCCCAAATAAAACTGTTGCTTACGTCAGGCACAGGTTCGCCGCATTCCATGATGTCTTTGATCAATTTACTTCTCTCTGATAATGAAGATAACTCGTTTTGGAGAAGGTCACCAGTGGACAGGTGAGTAAATCCGTATTTCTTGGCTAACTGTTCAGACTGGCTACTTTTGCCAGAGCCAGGCCCACCTTAGTGAGGGAAAAATTACCAAGAATTAGGAAAGAATAAGTATCTGCCTTTTCTCAAACTATAGCAGCCAAGAAAATGGGTGGAAATTGATGAGACTGACTTTTTGCACAGACACACTCTTAGAGTAGAACGCGTCATATACTTCCCTTCTGATACACTACACTGCTGACACAATAATACATATTGAAGTTGAAGGAGTCACAGCAGCATGAAATCTCTTGCAGAAGAGAACCTGTTCCGAATACATCATTAGGATGTTAAGGCAAAACATGGAACAGCCAGCCTGTGGGGAAGGGTATTTGACTTGGTACATGTTCGGCTTGACAGCTGCAACAAATAGTAGCAAAATAATATTCATTGTACCACTGTGAGGGAAATATTTTGCCCTCACTTATGGGATGAAAGGGTATGGGCAAAGAGATAGTGAGACCTGCAAAGAGACAGTGAAACCTGCCTGTGTTAGGTGGGTGCACACAGACGTACAGTGACCGAGCCCCTTTGCGTTGTGGGAGACAAAAGAGCAAAGTTTCACTGTGGTTGCATCCTTTCCATCCTTCTGAGCTGGAAAGCTCTCAGCTGCTGGTGTGTCTGCGAAGACCTAGCACAGGTGCCAGAGGTGTTAACAGCAGCCGAAGGCTCATCCCGTGGCTCATCCCGTGGCTCCCCACAGCCACGCGCCGGGAGATGAGCTGAGCAGCAAAGGGCACAGGGACATCTCCTCAGCTCCACAGCTGTACTCGGCTGGAAAGCTGCTCTGCCCCTGCCCAGAGCCAAACAACCCGCGGGGTGAAGGGCAGTCTCGCCGTGCAGGTGAAGCTGCTCCAGTGATTTTTCCACGGGCTGGAGGGATGGCACCTGCACCTGGTGCCCGTGCTGCCCACAGCCCCGCGGGGACACAGCAGGCAGGAGGGCACAAGGAGGCTGCCG
>NW_008658276.1:0-5850 GCF_000695815.1 Acanthisitta chloris | reverse complement strand
TTCCAACCCGGTGGATTCTATGATTCTGTGACAGGAGGGTCCTGCCATTCAGTTTTCCCATACAGCTACGCACTTTTTCATCAGGATCCACTCAAACTCTATTGGTTTTTTCCCCTTACAATACTATTAGCACTGATTGGAGCACACTTGCACAGGGGTTGGTGCTGCATGTTGGCTGCTGCTTAGCTTGCTTCCCCTAATTTAACCCAGAAGCTGCAACTAGAGGGGAAGAGGAGGGTAAGATGAGGTGATTCTCACACCATTGGTAACCACATTCCACAAGAACACATCGTCACAACAATATCAGGTTTTTCAGTAGCAAGGCTATCACAGTAACAGCACAAGAAGGAAGGAAAACCATTGTCCCTGAGGCTTTGAAAAACACTGCCACAGTAGCTGGCATGAAAGGCTACACAGATTTCCAGACGATGAATGGGCTGGAGCACCTCACTTACGAGGAAAGGCTGAGGGAGTTGGGGCTGTTCACTCTCAAGAAGAGACAATTGAGAGGGACCTCATTCATGTATACAAGTACATGAACAGGAAGTGCCAAGTTGAAGCCAGACTCTGCTTACTGGTGGAAACAAATAAAACAAGAGGTAATGGAGAAAAACTGATGAACAGCAAGTTCCACCTGAATATGAGGAAGAACTTCTTTATTAAGCACTGAACAGACTGCCCAGAGAGGTTGTGGATTCTCCCTCACTGGAGGTATTCTAGAACTGCCTGGATGCAATTCTCAGCCATGTGCTTGATTAGGGAGGTTGGATCAGATGACCCATTGTGGTCCCTTCCAACCTAACTGATTCTGTCATTCTGAGAGCCATGAGTGGAACAGACTACAGAGTTGCAGATAGCCCTCTGTGTTGATAAGGACCTTATGAGATATCTAAGGGACTGTGCACTAACACTGCTCTGAGCTGCAATCAAAACACATATTGTACCAATAGATGCAATCCCATTCAAAATCAGAAGATGAGTAACCTTGCACATGTGCCTTTTAGGGGCTACAAGGGAGCTGAAGAGGGACCCTTTGGTAGGAATTGCAGTAATAGGACAAGGGGTAACAGATTCAAATTGAAAGAGGGAAATTTAGATCACATATTAGGAAGATGTTTTCCCTGTGAGGGTGGTGAGACCCTGTCCCAGGTTGCCCAGGGAGGCTGTGGCTGCCCCAACCCTGGCAGTGTTCACAGCCAGGTTGGCTAAAGCCTTGAGCCAGGTTTGCTCTGGTGGGAGGTGTCCCTGCCCAGGGCAGGGGTTGGGGCTGGATGATCTCTGAGGTCTATTCCAACCCCTAATATTCTATGATTCTTGCCAAACTGTCTGTGGCACTGTCTGTGCCCAGTTCATGGCAACACGAGTGCTTTCTTTGTTAGCCCATGGAATAAAGCTGAAATTGTATTTATGTAAATTTTTTGGTAGTTTCATGGACAGAATAACAAGTTTTAGGGAGTGAAACATAATTTTTACTCATATATTTCACATCCCCTTTCACTAACACAGAAAATATATTTCTCTATTAAGACAACTGTAAAAACCCCGTTAGTAAATTGTGTACTCTGTAAAATGGTACTATAACTATGAATAAAAAATGCAGCAAGGCATGAGATTATATTACTGAAAAATAAAAATTATTTAGACATAACTATTACCAAGTACAGACATACACTGTATGAATTTATGAGATAAGTGACACCAATCCTTGCTATAAGAATTGCTTTAACTTAGATTTTCTATTAGCTTATCTCAGTCTTTTGAAACTTACATGAAACAATACTTTCAGGAAGATACAATGAACATGAACCAAACAGCTATTACAGTTTATGGCTAAGAATCAGAGAGATATTGAGAAGGCAGGAAACAAGAATAAATGTCTAAGGGAAACAGGGCAGGTGGAAGGGTGATACAGCAACTGCAAATACCATACTTGAGAAAAAAGGGCAAACATAGTCATATTATTCTGTCTAAATGTATTTCCTTCAAATATTACATAATACATTATGAAGTTATGGACAGAAAAATACTACTAAAAATTCAGATCCAAATTACAGGAATACTGAAGGAGGACATGGAAAAAGGCAAGATGATGTTGGTCTCCTGTAGCATTAGGATTTTTCAAGACTTCCTTTATTTTAACATCTTTCTTAGACCTGAAGAAGATGTTTAGACAAAATATACATATGCCAAACTACAAAGGTAGACAAGACACTATTCCTTTACTAGTTCTAAGCAGGTGGTTAAAACAAGCAGTAAATTCAGTTCTACTGCTGAACTCAAACAAGGCAGATACTCTGAAGTACAGGACTGAAGAAAGTTATACTGCCTCAGTTTTGTCAAAGACAAGAAGCTGTAATCAAATACTAGATACACAGGCCTTGAAGGTTAGTAGAGCATATACTCCAGCAAGTCAGTTCAATAGCAATCCAAAGTGTAGCTCCCTGGTGATCCAGTACAACAAGCTGCCTGGGGAAGGGGTGGTAAAGACCTGCCACATAAACACAGTGCTCACAGGAAGGACAGAAGATGGAAGGCATTGCCTGGATCTCCATAATCAAGCTGTCAGGAACAACTGTCAGTATGTCATAACCTCACATGAATGTAGTTTAAGACATCTTTACTTATTTTAGTATCACCTAAGGCTAATTTTGCAAACACTTGCTGTGGTAAAATAAAATCTTTAAATATTTAATCTGGTATTTGAAGTTAGTAGAGCTACTCAGAATCTCAATGGTAAGAACATGCTGAACTCAAGCCATAATCTTAAGAAGAATTACTTAGAAGTTGGCCCAATTCGTTCTATTAGACTGTTCAAAGAAATACAGCTTTAAAAAATACACCTTTGAAGAATCAACTCTAAAATCAGTTTACTTCCTGCCCATGCTCTTCTTCTGTAAACTTCATGTTGCTACAGTCTATCACAGTGCTGAGATAAAAAATGAAAGGATTGCAAGGTCTTAAATATTCACTGAGTTGTCCTACAACATGGGAAAAAATATGACAGAACTTGTTCAGTAGATTAGAAGAAAAATGTGCTATTGTAAATATACAAGGCTGTAAATAAAAACTAGTGGATACTGAAAATATCCAAAAAATCTGAATTAATAAAATGGAAAGACAATTAAACATAGCCAAGGGCCTCTACAGACTTCATGTAACTCTGTGCAGTAAACAGAACAGCGGTTTATAATTTCAGAGAGACTGTCAGATGGGCCTCTTTTCTACCAGAGGGGAGAAGAAAAACTGAAAAAAAGAGTAAATATTAACCCAACAGATAAAGAATGAATGCAGCTGAAATTATACGAGTTTCATGCAGCACATAATCAGTACCTGGTCAACTTAACAGCTAGTCATAATTTATGCATATTATGCAAATAGACATGTAGAAGGCAGCTCTGAAATCACCAACGACAGAAACTACGCTTTTCTCGGCCCCTGAACTCCAACATTGGAATAATCTCACCTCTTGAGAAAATAATAGTTATTTCAGAAATATACCTCTTTCTACTTTGATCTTCTCAAGAATTTCATTTTTGTCTGCTAAATCAGATTTGATAGCTGCCTCCAGTTTTGCAATCTGCAGTTTCAGTTGCTGTTCCTTTGATTTCCATTGCTGTTCATGGCTCATACTGAAGACACTGCGATAAAACATACGGACATGAAAAACTTTTAGAAATCAGCTTCAACAGAAAATGAGAAAGAAAAAAAGGCTTTTAGTGGCAGAGAGACCACTGTCAAGGAAAAGTAGACCACAAAGCGACAACAGCTTTCTCACACTGTAAAACAATTCTGATACTGATTAAGAAGCACATAAAGTAATATTTCTCCTACTTCAAGAATTAAAAAACAGAGGTGGGCAAAGAAATTAGAATAATTATTTCACCTGTCACATGTTATTTACTTGTAAACTGCCAATTTTTTGCAATAAGGAATGCATGGACACAGAATTAGAACTGCTGAAACCATAACAAAATGTGTAACTCTGACTGAAATAAAATTAAGTACATTATATAATTTACAGTGTAATTCCCAACAGGTAAAAAGACAAAGCAATGCAAGATGCTGTCCTGTAATTTAGACAGAGTACCACTGTATGCTGGTTCTGGCCATGGCAGGGTTAACTCTTGCAGCAGCCAGGAAGGGCACACTAGGACCCTGGGGTTACCCTGTACCACCTCACCATGCAGGGCATGGGTACCCTTTGTCCTTGTTTCAGGGTGAGCACTGGGGCAGCACCAGGTCCACATGTGGGAGAATAACAAATACTGTAAGAATACTATAAACAAAAGATGATATTACTCACATTGTGTTTAGTCACTAGTATTTTTTGACAGACATCACACTGAGAAATCAGACGTTTTGAGAGGAGAAATAATTTCAATACAAGGAAAGACCTCAAGCATTTACCTACTTTCCGTGCCAATTAGCTCTAGGACACGTCTTAATTTCTAACCCTCTTCAGTGTAAAATAATCACATGGTTTCACATAAAGAAAAAGTTATTTTGCCTTTAATATGCTTATGGCAATTGACTAGTATTGCTGCTTGTCTGTATCAGAGAATTTCTGAATCATACCCGGCAGTGTATTTTCATTTTCCGTGTAAATACTGCTAATAAAAGTTTACACAGCTAGGACACGTCTTAATTTCTAACCCTCTTCAGTGTAAAATAATCACATGGTTTCACATAAAGAAAAAGTTATTTTGCCTTTAATATGCTTATGGCAATTGACTAGTATTGCTGCTTGTCTGTATCAGAGAATTTCTGAATCATACCCGGCAGTGTATTTTCATTTTCCGTGTAAATACTGCTAATAAAAGTTTACACAGCTTATGTATACATTTTCCGTGTAAATACTGCTAATAAAGTTTACACAGCTTATTATGTATAGGAACCTTTGCGAAAACTCCCTTGAGCCTATACAAAAATTGCAAGCAGAACCAGTAGAAGCAAAGTGGTAACTATTACCAAAACAAACCAACCACCCCTCAATAAGAAACACTGGAGAAACTGAAAGTCTTTCTATAGGCTGACTGAGAAGTGCTGGAAGAACTTATATAAAAAGTTCAAACACCATTTTGTTGAGAAAAAAACCCCCAGAACAACCCCAAAAACCAGAACAAACCCAAAGGACCATGTGTCTACCTAGCTGTATTCTTCCTTCAAGTATAACCCTACAGAAAATTATTAGAAATTCAAATAAGAACTTGCATTTTCTGTTTGAAATAAAGGATTCCTACTTATTTTTAATTAAATTTTAAAAAGAAGTAATCGACTATTTTCAAGACTATTAAAACAAGTTGATCTGTTTCAACAGAACAGATGAAACAGAGGTAGAGCATCAGAAAAGTTTCCATGTACACTTACTGATATGAAGAGCTTGAACACATTTGCATGTGTGCAGAATCACACAATATGCATATGCACATTCCAACATGCAGTGTATGAAAACCTATTCCACAGGACAGGAATCAAGGCCTTTCTATACAGAAACCCTAGCTTACCTCTTATGCAGCTTATCATGGTTTTCCTTCAAGAGTGCATTCTCTTTTTCTAGGTCAGTTATTCTTTCCTGCAACTAAAATGAAAAAGGAAATTTCATCCAGTGCACAGCAGAAGAGGAAATTCCAATGGACTCAAACAGTTAATAAGTTTCAGGCATTGTCAGGCTATTATTTATTCTTTTTTATACATCAGTCTCTTAGAAGCTTCAAAATAACACCTTTTTTAACCACATGGATTTATGTTTGGCCCAAACAGTCTTTTTCATGTTGTTTCTGTGAAGCTTAGACTAGCATTAGATACAACAGTGTAGCTAATCGCATTCTCTCTTATGCAAAATAATATAAA
>NW_008658275.1:0-748 GCF_000695815.1 Acanthisitta chloris | reverse complement strand
ACCCTCAAATCACCTCAGAAACCTCCCAAACTGCCTCTGAGAACTCCCCAAGGATGCCCCCCAAAACTGCCCTGAGTGCCCCTCGGGGTTTTGGGGTGTCACTGACCCGTAGAAGTGTCCCCTGACGAACTCCTGCACTCTGGCCTTGCTCTGCGCGTGAAGGTTCTGGAACTCGTGCATGGCCGAGAACTTGCGCACGTTCAGCCCGTTGGGGGTCACCAGGTCTGGAGGGGTACAATGGGAGTCAGGAGCACCCCAAGATCCAGGGGAACCCCCAAAGGTGACCCCCAAATCCGTGGGTCCCCACTGGATTCCCCTGGATTCCTCCAATACCCCCCCAGGGTTCTTCTAGAGTCCCCATAGTCCTTCTAGGGGTGGTGGTGGGTTCTGGGGGTCCCCATGGGGTTTGGGGGGTTCACCAGGTCTGGAGGGGAACAATGGGAGTCAGGAGCACCTCAAGATCCAGGGGAACCCTCAAAGGTGACCCCCAAATCCGTGGATCCCCACTGGATTCCTCTAGTGCCCCCAGGTCCTTCTGGGATTCCCATAGTCTTTCTGGGGGTGGTGGTGGGTTCTGAGGAGTCTTTGGGGGTGCTGGGGGAATATTGGGGTGCCCCTGGGGTTAGGAAGATATTGAGGTGTCTCTGGGGGTGTATTTGGGGATCCTCACCTGGCTTGTGCCTGAGCAGGTGCTCAGCCTTGGCTGCAGCGACATGGGGAGGGACATTGGGAACATGGGGGTACCCTT
>NW_008658274.1:0-1634 GCF_000695815.1 Acanthisitta chloris | reverse complement strand
CCGCCGCGAGGCTGGGGAGCACACGCACCCCAGGGCTGTGCTACACGGGGGCCCCTCTTTCTCCTCTGCAAGGGGGCAGGGAAAAGCCACCCACTCGGGACAGACGCGGGGGGTTCTCCGGGCTCCCCCAGCACACCAGCGTCCCGGTGGCAGCCGAGGTGTGGGACTAGATAGAGATTTACTTGTCCTATTACCGGTGTGCCAGCAGTAGATTTTGTTAAAATACTCCGTTATCAAACTCGGTCTTTCCACGAGAAACAGCCGATTTTAAAGCCCGTCTGTAAAGATTTTTAACAGCTTAACGAATATCAGAGATAAGGGAAATCTGGATGATGCTCCCAGGACATCAGACCTTAATGTGCTCCTTCAGCGGCGGAGGGAGCTCCATTCTGTTCCCTGTAAGTATTATACTGCAGACAGGATTCGATATATACTCTATTTAATCTTGCTCTGTGACAGAGCTGTTTAAGTGTATACCATGCCTACATTCTTTGTATCAAGACCAAAAGGATGCATTGTTGAAAGAAAACTATTCAAAATCTTTCATCTGATAGAAACGATCCGGCAACTGTGAGGCAGCTACAACACAATGGTTCTGTCTGCATAATAGGTATCTCATAAAAATACAGCGTGTCATTGCAACAAAAAGTTAAAAGTCTTAAATGTATCCATCTTATATACTGCATGAAGTCAATAATATTCTAACCTCTCCTGCACCCCGCCATTAAATGGTACACGGCACTTTAAAATCGAGGGCATTGTGATTGAAATCCCAGTCTCTAGCAGAGAAAGAGGGGAGCAAGGTAAGTTAAGCGAGGACCATTACGGATGTAATGACCTCAGGGTAAATATTCATTAGGAAGAGGAGATTCCTCTCCTAATACCCAGTCTATTTTCTTTGGAATGCAATATCACGGAGCCTAATGTGGTAGCAAGACCCAAGATTTAAAAGGAGATTAATGCCAAGTGTGTTGAGAAGAGTTTGGGAGATTTTTTTTCTCCCAGACACTTTTCTCAAGTGGTACGCAAATGCCAAGAATACTTTTTGTTTGGTTGGTGTTTTTTTTATAAACAAACAGTCTTTTTCATTTTATTCGGATAGCTATAGAATCTTGTTCCTTGCTTAGCCTCCGACAGGAGAAAGCTGAGACCATTTAAGCAGCGCGGTTAGCAGCCCTGCCTCACTCTTCCCTTGGTAGGTGCACTTAGACGGCGAAAAGGGAGCCTGCACACCCCTCGGGGACACAGTTTGCTTCCTGAACTGTACTACTCTTTCTGAAGAACAGTATCTCCGACCTCCAAACCAACTGAGACTGGCACTTTCAAGTAGCTGCGAACAGTGCTTCCGTGTCTTAACACCGTCACATAGAAGATTTGAGCCTTTTAATTTCCAGACACAAGGAATAACTCCCTTGGAGCCCTGGGTTGGTTTAGGTTGTGGAGTTTTAGGGGGGGGTTTGGTTGATTTTGTTGTTTTGGGGTTTTTTTTCCTAAAAAGTAGGAAAGGGTAGCTGAGTGCGATTCCCTTATAGCCACAGAAACATAAAGGGGAGGGAAAAGCCGACCCGGGGCACATTTCGCTGTAGGAAACAGCCCCGTGCTCTGTCCGCTCTGTTGTCCCCAGTTGGATGGCG
>NW_008658273.1:13074-17006 GCF_000695815.1 Acanthisitta chloris | reverse complement strand
AGCTCCTAACACAGAGTCCCTCTCCGGATTCTTTGTAGCCCCTACAGATATTGAAAAGTTGCTCTGAGGTCTCCATGCAGTCTTCTCTTCTCCAGGCTGAACAGCCCCACCTTCCTCAGCCTGTCTTCATAGGGGAGATGCTCCAGTCCTCTTATTACCTTCGTGGCCTCCTCTGGACTTGCTTCAACAGTTCCATGTCCTTCTTGTGGTGAGGACACTAGAACTGCATGCAGTATTCCAGGTGGGGTCTCATGAAGCAGTCACAGCTTTGCAGTTCCCCTGTGTGCACTGACCCTACTGGTTTGGTGATGAGTACTTGCTACCCTAACATGGGGAACATCTGCATGGGCTGGGATAACAGCCATAGGCACAATTCTAGAAAAACCTTTCAAGCAGTTGATCTGCTGCAGTCAGGCTTTTCTGAAGGAATTGTGTCTGGAAAGAATGCTCTCTCTAAGAGCAAAGCTTAAATATAGTCAACTTGAGGTACATGAAACTTACACTTTTTCCTTGCAGACTACAGCTGTTGTTAACTCCGTGTCTGTGACTGGTGAGCCTTCCTCTCCAGTTTCAAGCCAACTGCTGCGAAAAGGAGGCTCAGCTCTTCAGGAAGAACTGAAGTATCAACTCAGATATTCATCATCTCTAAAGAAGCTCATAGTAACCAAAGGGCATAACCTGCCCTGTGAGTTTGTGCTGCACGTGGTATCGATGCAGCCCCGCCACCCTGTGCTGCAGTGTGAGGTGATGATCAGTTATGTGGGATTTTAATGGGTTTTCGTGTTGGCTGATGTGAGGACTGAAACACTTGTTTTTCCTGCAGGAATTAACGGATGCCGTGAAGAGTTGCCTGTGTCACTTTCTGAACAGGCGACCTCTCTCCATTTCTTTTCCAGTAAATAGGTCATTAGAATTGCCTCTTGATATAGTGGCAGAGACTATGATTGAAGCAGTTTTAAATTTTGCCAGCACACACCCAGAGAAGCAGAGAGAAGTGCAGTTTGTAATTTGTCCAGATATCTATGATGCCTATCAGGTAAGAAATTATTGTTAAGAAGGACACTTTTCCCATAAAGAAAACACAAAGCCCTAAAAATATTCACATAGATGACTAAAAATGAAAATAATCTTCATTCTGTACCACTTACAACATTTGTGAGTGGAAGGTCCTTTTATGAAATTATTTGTATCATTAACAGGTATTATTAATCTTTGCAAATCTTTGTTTCCTCTTCACTAAACTAGAAGTCTTCACCCTGTGGTCTGTTAAAAAAGGGAGAGACCTTTGAAATACTCATGACTGTCAATGAATTCATAAGAAGAGTCTACTCTTAACTCATTAGGGAATAAACTTACTCCTCCTCAGGAAATTTCTTTAACCATTTTTTTTGGTATGAAGTTCCTAAGGCAAAACACTGTCAACAGATTCTACAACCTAACATACTCGAAGGGTTTCAAACACACAGTGGATAATTTCAACTGCAGTGTGCCACTTTCCACCTTCTGAATATTTGGCTGATGTGATGAATACACAACTATTTTAGCCATCTATTATAGAAGTACAGAGTTTACTTTTGTTCCTATTTAATTTCAATCATCCATTCTATCAATGTGTGCAAGAACTAGGTGGAGGGGATTTGAAACCAGGTGGTGTTTAAAGTCCCTTCCAACCCAAATCATTCTATGATCCTGAGATCAGATCCATGTTCTGTAACAGTCCCATGAACTCTAAAGGAAGCTGGATGACAGCTATGTGCTCTTAATCCCTTGGCAGTCAAGGCATAGCATAAACTCCTTTTGCTAAAAGGAAAAGGAAAGGCAATTTGCCAATTCACTGCCTAGCTGCCTCTAAGACACTTTCCAAGGGGGATCACAAAGAGGAGTTTGGGGTAAAGGCACAGGAATAGTCTGAATTTTAAATCTGAGTAAGGATATATCAGCATTAAAATGCAGTAATGAACACCTTTGTCTTCTGTGGTTGCATCAGTCCCAGATATACCACAACCACAAGAAGTTGGTAAAGGTGCCAGTTGGTGTGTAAGGTGTCTTACCTTAGGAGATGTAGAAGAACAGGAATGCATTTGCTATTGTCAGGAATAACTTTTTGGCAAAATCTGACAGATGCCAGCTGTTAACAGGGGGCAGTGGGGTGGAGAGGTGTGACTCCAGCTGTAAACTGCTTATCTAACAGAGTCTTGAAAAGATGAATTGCATATTTGACAACTGATGTCAACTGCTCCTGAACTTCTCTCTTTCAAGGTTTTCCAGAGAAAAATGTATTCAGCAGAACACAAACTGAGAAACAGAAGTGACCCTTTGAGTAAGTAATGAACAAAAGAGGCATTTGCAGTAAGTGAGCACTCCTGATTTGAGAATCTGAAATCACATTCCTTTAAAAAGAACTTAGGGTTTGCATATGTGTCTGGGGGAAAGGGGGAGGCAAAAATCTGTGAGCACTTCATGTTTTTACATTAATAGCAAAGGCACTGGGCAGTTCCTTTCAAGATTTTAAGATAAAAATCGCTGTCAGTGCCTAACTTGTAAATCATTTAGTGAAAGGCAAATAAATTCTGCATACGAGTGTGTGGTTGGATCCTGGAAACCTTACCTCCTGGTATCTCTCCTTTGAGCAAACCAGAAGAGTAGCATGTTTCTTGTGCTGTACAACCTACAGGTAGGAATTTGTGTCAGCACTGGAAAACCCTTCACTCTTCCAATGCACTTACATTAAAAAAGTATCTTTTTTTTCTATGTACAGAGTCATACAGTCAAAGGGAAACAGAGACTGCAAATAACCTACCAGCGATTGAACTTCGAGGGAACACACAGACAGCACTGGAAGCAGCAGAATCGTGGCTCCAAAGCCTGGTACAAATTCAGGAAAGTCGCAATGCTGTTATTGAAAACAACTACATTTTTTGCCTTGGTAAAAATGAGTTTGCAGAACTGTCTCGAGAGCAGCTTTCTGGTGTGTCTGTGTCAGAAGAAGTGAGAGGTGGACAAGCAAGACTGGAATTTCAGGGTCCTCCTGATGCTGTGATTGATGCAGTGCTCACAACTGAAAAACTACTGCTTCGTATGCAAGAGAAGACTATTGCTGAACAAAAGGAACTGCTCTACTTAATGTGTACGTACAGTAAATAACCACTACTCAAGTAAATAAGTGCCTAAATAAGGTCAAGTACGAAGCAAAGTATATCTCTATTGCTGAGGGTGGATAGATGAGCATTCAGCTCAGACACATATACTGAGCACTGCTTAATTACTGATATTCCCATCCTTTTACCACCTGAGCCCCTGGAAGATCATTTGTTAGCTGTGGTTGCTCACTTGGCAGTATTCCCAGCTGGGCACAGTTTGCACAGGGGCTGGCTGTGCTGTAGTCCTGGCTTCCTTCAAGACACTTTTGCCTTAAAGTCTGGCCAGTGGAGACTTACAAAATTTGTACTTTATTAACACACCTTCACTGAACTCTTTTGCTAACTACAGCTGGACCACTGTTGCAGGAGCCAGCAGTGACTAGTTCTGCAGAGTCCTTGGCTGTCATGAACAGTTGATACAACTAGTGGCATTACAAAAAGCTACTGAGTGATCAATTTTCATTCATGTCTATATAGTCATTCAGTATAGATGCCTTTATATGAAAGTTGGGCTGTGGAGAGGTGTAATGGAAAAGATAAATTGCTTTTCTTTGGTTCCCACTCTCTGGTTTCATTATAATAAATATAGGAAAATAGAATTAATTTATATATATATACACATCAGTCCCTCTCAATATGAGCCTCTGACATTAATCAATTACAATCATACATAACATTTTTTGTTCTTAACTAAACTACCAACTAAAGTCATAGAAACATAGAATTTAGGGGTTGGAATGGACCTTACAGCTCATCTAGTCCCAACCCCCTGCCCTGAGCAGGGACACCTCC
>NW_008658273.1:3821-12649 GCF_000695815.1 Acanthisitta chloris | reverse complement strand
GGTCTCATGAGAGCAGAGTAGAGGGGATGAGTATTGAGTATTGGATCTCTCCTTGCCTTTGCTTCAGACATTATGATATATGAAAATTTTACTCCCTTATTCATTTCTAGGCCAGCCAGAAGCAGATCAGCTTTCGGAAGACTTTCACAAGACAAATACTGCTAACTACATCCAGATTTCGCTGGTAGAACCACAACTCCGGGAGTTCAAAGACAGACAGAAACAGTTTGACAGAGCTGGACTTCATGTTCACAAGGTAAAGAGAGTATTCATGGAAAAACTGAATCTCAGCTCATATATTGGAATTAATGTTTAATTTATGCTTTAAAAACTCAGATGAACTATTTCAATATATTGCTTTTTAAAATTAAGATGAAACAGGCCTGATCCCTAAACCAGGTGCAGTCTTTACTCTTAATAAAAAGTGTTTTAAACATAAGGCAGATAATCATTCCAAAAAAGTGATTAAATTCTGAGCAGTCTTTTAAAATGTACTGTATAGTCTCCCTCTTATTTCATGCTTCAAATGCTCCTTTATAGGACTCTAGAGAAATATGACATTGGTACTGTAGATTGAGTACAATATTCCAAGACAGTAATGCAGTGTCTTTGTTTTCTTTGAGCTTGAGACCAAAAATTAACAACTTGTCAGAGTTCTGATCTCATTATGTGCTGAAGCTCTTGCATAGGTATTAGAGCTTTACTGAGTTGGAGGAGGATGAGCTGTGGAACACAGAGAAATACAGAAATTTGTAAACAGGGATTTTTGTGCCCATTAGTAACAGTGGGTAACTGGAAACCTCACTGCCTCAGGCTCAACTGCCTTTCACACGAGGAAGGTATTTAACATTGGAGTAATAGCAAATACCCACCAAATGCTTCCTGATCTGCAGAACCAGCAAAAGCTACATCACAATGTAGAACATTGCTGAGACCAGTGGTAATTCAGTTATATGGTTTAAGAGAGCAGAAGTACCTGCTTGTGTCTAGCTCAGCAGTCCTAAGCCTGGCATGACTGGGCTGCTGGAGAGAAGGTCTTGCAGGCCCCTGGCACTGCCCTTTGCCACAGGACTGTGTCTGGCCCACTGGTGGAGCAGCCAGGCCTGCCAGGCAGAGCTGCAGCACAGCCAGTCAGCCTGCAGTTCTGTGGAATGTCACACTGCACACAGTGCTGGGGACACGGGTGATGCACAGACCCTCTTACCTGGCCCCAGTTGCCCCTGACAGCTGAGGTTCTTCACACCTTGCTGGACACTTGCAGTTCTTTATAAGACTAGACTGTAACAACTAGAATAGCACGGAGCTTATTCTCACATATGGTTGGTACTCGATCCGTTCAGCACAGCTCAAGTACTGGAAGTTGGTACACTAGGAAATACTCCCACTAATTTCAACGAGAGGCATGGGATAGTGATATGGTTCTTTTTCTTTGGATCACCTCAGATACTTTATCCACTGTGTGGTCAATGCATGTAAGCTAAATCAAAGGTTCTTGCATTGAAGAACATAGCTTGAACAAGAGCACTCATGGATTTTGTGGATATTGGTCTCCATTTGCTCATACTACAGTTATTTATGTTACAGATTGAAAAGATACATAATCCTCTTCTATCTGCTGCATTCCAACAAATGAAAAAAAGAACAGAAGAAAGACAAGGTACCGGTAAAATAACCCACAGGTTGTACCAGCAAGTTCATGCTCAGTTCTGTAGCTCGGTTTGCCAAACTGGATTTCACAGGATGTATTCTGTACCAACAGGTAAGAACTTGCTCTGGCATCTTTAATCAAAACCAACAGTGACTGACAACTAAGCTTTGGTTAAAATCAGAAAAAAGATTGCATTCTAAACAAGAACTGTTTCTAACCTGCATTTAGATTCATATCAGCTTACTTTATGATCTACAGTAAGGTTTTCCTTCCTGATACTGTATAGCCAGTAAGGCTCTGGGAGGATAAGCCTGGATTCAAGCCTAGCCCAAACACTATTGACAGAATTAGCATACACACAATTCCATGTCTAAGTTTTATTTTGCTGCATCGCTCTTTAAAGAAAGCCTACATCCTTCTTTACCTGCTGCAAACATACACCCACCAGCTTGGTGCTTTAACACATGTTCAAAGGAATCTCAGAATATCGAGGCTGGAAGGAACTTCTGAAGGTCATCTAGCCCAGCCCCTGCTCAGATCAGGGGTGGTCAGGGACAGCAGATACCTGACTGCACAGCTGTCACTCAGACTAGAGTACACTTGGAAGAAAGCTGTGGTCTCTACAAAGTGTGGTAGTAGACAGTGTAGTAGACAGATGTTTTCAGAAAGAGAAAGAATAAGCATTTAGTGGTCCATCCTGCAGTAGGTGAAGGATGTCATATTTTCCTTGTCAGTTGGGATTTCAGGCACTAAACTGCTCAAAAAGTGGAGGTTTTCCTGTCTTTGTCTCTGCGATGTACATGGCACATTTCCATACTTTAAAAGCAACAAATCATAGAATCATAGAATCAGCCTGGTTGGAAAAAACCTCCAAGATCATCGAGTCCAACCCTACCGTGGTCACTAGACCATGGCACTAAGTGCCACATCCAGTCTCATCTTGAAAACCTCCAGGGATGGTGAATCCACCACCTCCCTGGGTAGCACATTCCAATGCCTGAGCACTCTCTCTGTAAAAAATCTCTTCCTAATATCCAACCTAACCCTCCCCTGGCAGAGCTTGAGTCTGTGCCCTCTTGTCCTCCTGCTGGTTGCCTGGGAGAAGAGACCAACCCCCATCTGACTCCAACCTCCTTTGCACTTTTCCACATGATACTGTAACAGCACTTTTATGTACCCTTCTTATGAATCTCAAAGCTTTTTTTCAGTTTGCATTATTAAAAACTTGCTGGCTTTGGTGCTTATCAGAGTCTCTTGTACAGGATGACTGAAGTGTCAGTCATCTATTTACTTTCTATAAATACATTAGACCTTGATGTTTCCATCATTGGATTAACAGCTAAACCCAAATGGTTATCATGGCAGTAGCAGTGAATGGGAACAGCCATGAGCTGTCCTTGCTCGAGGTTTCAGTGGGAGATCAGTGCAACAGCAGAGCCACTTCAGGCAAATTTACTTCCAAAAGGGTGGCACACACTGAGCAGTAACATCACATGTAGTACTCAGTCAAGGGGAGGTCTCTTAGGACAACCACCCCAAAAGAACCAATTGTTAAATGCTTTGTCATCTTCTGAAAATTTTTCTTTCTTTTTCCAGATCAAAATTACGGAGCTGGCATCTACTTTCAAAGGAACCCACACAGCCTACTTAAGGGTAAAAATAAGTGGGAAATAGACTCCACAATGTATGTATTTGAGGCTGAGGTATTGACAGGTTCATATACTCAAGGCCAGTCATCTTATATTTTGCCACTGGCCATGACAGGGAACACCTTCAGTGTATATGACAGTATAGTAGATGATGTAAAGTCTCCTGACACCTTTGTCATTTGCAACAGTTTTGGGGCCCTTCCACAGTATTTACTGACTTGTTCCCCAGTGACTAAGAGGTACAAAGCCCCCTGGGGAAACCAGCAGCATCCTGAGTGAGAATTAATCAGAACTGTGGCTATCATGAAGACCCTTCAGAACAAAGTCTAGTGCTTACATTTAAGAGGATGCTCTGCTTAGTAACATGCTGTGCCTTGTGCAAAGTACTCTGAAATATCCATGAACAAAAATGTATGTCAGTACCTCAACGAGATTAGAACAAAATTATCTGTGAACGGGAACAGGAGGGAAAGCATCCACAAACACACTTTGACATTTATCTGGTCATTTACTTTATGTCTTAAAGTGTTCTCATCATGTGACTATACACTTGATGTTTGCATAGGTTGTCGTTCTTGCACTGCATTTTCTTAATCTGAGATACTGCATATGTCAGTGAGATCCAGAAAATCCTGGTTGTGCCTTCTGATACTTAAATGGGTGAATGCAGCAGGTGAAAGCTCTTTCCCACGTAGGGACATGCTATTAATACACATAGAAATCATGAAGTATTGACTCACATTTGTCATAACTAACAGTAGTTGCTCTTACAGTTTTATTAGTTATCAAGCACTGTAGGTACATGTATTCAAAATAAAAACTATGAATGTCACTATCAGTTAACCTGTGTTTTTCTATATAGTCTTAAGAATGGGATTTGGAGTGTACTTTTGCTTCAGAATTTTTAGCGACATTCAATCTCTTTGAAAGGCTACAGAATTACAGCAGACAACTGGTTCAAGCTACACCTTGAAATTGCTCTTCAGTTACTCTAACTTCACCACTATCTTTTAAAGATTACACTGTCAGCCTTGTAGCCAGCTCTCCTCACACAGGTAAGCCAGGACATGGAAAAGCCCTAGAGCTATTACAGTAACTGCAATATAAAAGGGGTTGCTCAAGTACGGAAGCCTGAAACTATGCCTGATGTTAGCTGGGCTGAAAACAAATCTATTGCCCCAAACAAGAAGCTACCACCAGATTTGTCCAATCTGAAGCATTTAAAACCACCAGTTATGGCCCTAAATGAAACCCCTAACCAGTTTATAACAGTGCTGTAACACAGAAATAAAAGCTCACCTGTCAGTACCAGCCCTGCCCGAGCCTCAGACATCACCTACAGTTAAAGCTGTCACTACCTGGGCAGGAGAAGGACTCCCACAAAACCATTACAAACCAGCAGTGTTGTCACATGAGAAGCATTTCACTTACATGTGAAAGGGAGCACTCACTGTGCTAAGGAAGAGCAGGCTGAACTCTAAACACAGATGAAATTAGCATTTCACAAAACTTCTCAAAGCAATTTGTTAATGAATTCCCAGGACACTTGTACTGCGCCTGCAACTCCCAAGGTAGTAATGACAGTGCTAGGAACCACTTGCAAGTCCAAAAGAAACTAAATTATAGAAGTCTAATTCTGAACTCTTAATGGAAGTTGCAAGTGGAATTTTTTTTACCATTGCAAAGGAAACATTTAAATTAATATATTCCTATTTTGTTTGGGGTGGGGGGGTTACATTATTTTTAAGATCAGCTATGCCTGGTGTTGCACAGGGTGGTTTGTGTAGTGTGTGAGCCTCTCATACATGAATTCTGGCCTCAAGAAATCCCACAATTGCTCTTAGATATTATGCTGCAAGTCTGAAAACAGAATTAGTCTACTCTTGTTTTAACTATTCCATTCAGTAGCCAATTCTTTCCTGTTTCTCGATTCGTGACTTACTGCCATGAAAACAGAAAGCTGTAGATTTCAGGTTTGTTAGCACTGAACAAGGACAAGCTCTTATTTCAGCTTGCTGGTAGAGATTTCATTTTTCTAAAAGGACTTTCATGACAGGAATCTTTTTCCTTCTATTTTTTCTTTTGAAAACTCAGTACAGAGTTTCTGAACTGCTGCAACAATTTCTAACCAGCATCAGTTTTCAGAAAACCTAAAGGAGTTTATTTTTTTGGCATAATGTAACATTTTACTCCTACTTGGAATAAAGAGCATTTTCATAACTCTATTACTTTAATGCTGTTACACAAGTACTGCTAACAATGTATTTAATTAATAATATTTTATTAACTTTGTAACGCTTAACTGCAGATGAAAAAGTTCATAGTTTAATAGAAAAAATAACTATTCAGACAGCTTTAACAGCTTATTCCAATGATCAGCACATGCTTCTTCTCCCTCCATATGCACCTGTAGTTCATAAGGATTCAGTGCTACTGAATATTTGTCTTCCATTCATCATAGCAAGATTTTTTCCTAGTACATAACTCCTACTTAAGTTCACCAGTGTCCTCCACACTTAGTGATATTAATATACATTCTTCATATATATAGTTTTTTAAAAACTGGTAGTGTAAGAGGTTGTATATAATTATTTCCATCTGGTCCTCAAAAAGAATAATTTCATATACAGAAACTAGAAAATAAACCCAGCACAAACTAGATGTACCAAGTAGTACATATTAAAATAATTACCACAGTAATTGAAAATTCCTGATCTTAGTTCTACAATAATCAGTTAACTAGAGGCTACTCCACAGCCTCTGGGATTTCTCTGTTGTCCACAATAAGGGTATGAATAATTCCTTCCTTTCGCTTCCCACTACTGACAGCCTTGATGCAACAGCTGTGATCAGCAACTGTGAAGTGAGTTTCAGTCCCATCTTCGACAAATTCACCCTGGGAGAAAGGAGACAAGAATTTAATTTGCTGTTTTAGGAAGTAAACACTTGAGTGCACAGACTATTTGCAATGACAAGATTCCTTGCAGTTCCCAGTTACAGCAGCTGTAGGGACAGACACAGCACAAAGGCTGAACAAAGCTCCAGAGTCTCAGGCAGGGCTTTGTCAAGGTGTCCAGGTAAGACTTGTGGGTATTAGATGATGATCAAAATTTCACATAATCAAAATGGTAAAGCTGCAGTTTATTAATTAATGTTACTGATTCATGCCAGTAAACAAAAATAGAAAAGACAACTTCCTGTCAAGCTGTGTTGTGCAGCTGGGAAGCACCACACAAAGCTACAGTGAAGTGGCAGCAAAAAGTGAAGCATTTAGGATGTTTCCTACAGCAGGATGAAGAAAGAGATCCCTGGACAGTCATGTACTTTGGATACTAGGCTCCTGCTGCAGTTAGGTAATTTCCTGTTGTGGCTTTTGCCAGGCATGGCTGTGCTTTTGTCATCATCTTTGAGGCAGCAGAACAATCCATGTGCTGCTCTAATGGATACACAGTTTGACAACTAAACCTGCATTCGTAGCTTGCAAGAACACCTCTGAGTGCTTTTACTGCATTCTAGTAAAGGCTGAGAACCAGCAGGAACAGAAGTTCTGATTCACTGGGAAGGAGGTTTCTTCCACTGATCACTAAAGAAACAGAGCTCTGAGCAACCTTCTCTAGTGGAAGGTGTCCCTGCCCACAGCAAGGGGGTTATAAACCACACGACCTTTGAGGTCCCTTCCAACCAAACCATTCTATGATTCTATGAATCTGTTCAGCCTGCTCTCAGGTATAGCAAAACTGTTATTTTACAATTTGTGCTCATCCAGGGACTGACTTGTGGCAGTACTAAGCAACTGACACCTTCCTGGTGAGAAAGCACATCCTTCAAGGATGGAGAAGCCTACATAGTTTGCATATTGAGAGCCACTGGGATAGAAAAGGACACCAAACAGATTAAGACTTCTATCTGTCAGCCTGCTCTAAACATTGATGCAGATGTGACAGAAAGACTAAAGATTTCATTTGTTCCAATAAGACTCTTAAGCCCTAAGTCTTAGGATCTTCTCTAGAGGGAAAAAAATCCTAAGTCCTAACAGATTCCATGTGTTCAACTCTCAGTCACCACTAACACAAGCAGGCTTGGATGAGGTTGCTCTACACTCTGCATCAAACTCAAATCCTTCCTACTCCCCTGAAAGTTCTCTCCCTAAAAACCCTGGACACCCAACCCAGAAGATTTCTTTTGTTTGTCTACAAAGTGTAAACAAAAGCATCACTGACCCTTAAATAAACAGATATTTGGCACCTGAACTGAAACACTGTCAGTTACAAAACATAGTGAAGGTAATTCAGAACAGCAGTAGCACCCTGGCTGTCTCAGCCTGTGCTCATACTCCGTGGAAGGGAGGTCATGTGCCCCTCTGAGGTTTATTTTGCTAAGCTTTGGTTAGGTAACCATAGCCTGGGAAGAGCCTTTGGAAGGGATCACTTACTGCAGTCTCCATTTTCTGGCCGTTGCACCACACATCCATAGTGTCCTTTTCTGTGAAGGGAAAGGAAAGCAGAAAGTAGAAAGAACAAGGTTTTGGTTTATTCCCCTACAGACAAGGATCCAGGAATTTTTTTAATTTACTGTTGAATTTTACTTTCAATTCCCAAAAGAAGTTCCTAACTAGCCACAGTACTTGGGCTACAGGGTTTGGTCTCATGTTGGAGAACTCATGTTTTGTGCTCTGCCATCAAAGAGCAAACAACTTTTGCTTTGAAGCTACACTTCCACCTGTCCTCAGCCCTGGCTATCAACATTGGGCTGTTCTGAATTTTGTCAGAGATATTCTGACATTCTTAAACTGAAAAACTTGAAGACAGAAAAATGAAGTGATTTCTGCTAATTATTTGTGTGTTGTTTATTCAAAGAAGCTCTAACATTTTTTCCACATCAGATTAATTCAAAAGCAGCATTATTTAACATCCATCTATTTGTATTCTTAAAATCTCCTCAAAAACCCAAGTACCACTTAAATATCACTCTTAGCTTTTTTTCCATTGGAAGCAGAATTTTCTTTTACTTCTCCCAGCACATCCTTAAATTACTTTGCTCTAGAATTCACATTACTGACACTGCCACCCACAGCAGAGAGCTGTACACTGTTTGCCTTTCCAGTAAGCATAGGGAGATTGGAATCCTCTGAGGAGACTTATCTGTTTCTAACACTAAAATTGTCTTTCTTTGCTGCTCCCCTTCATCTTAGGGCAGTTCATTCTGTCCTGAGGCTTAATAACATTCATAGCCCAAGATCTCTTGTCTCCAGGTCTAACCATACAGCAATACCTAAGTGGAAGTTTTCCCACTAGATGCAATGGACAAATTCCTTAAGGGATCCTTCCTCTCATCTGCTTGTAATATATCTGTGAAAGGGGGACAGAAGAGAAGAAACGTATTGCCTTGCTATTAGGAAAGTGAAAAAACATCATCTGAAGATTTTAGACTAAATTTGTAGTTAAGAAGTGATGCAGGAAAAAAAAGGTGCTGATTAATCTATCAAAAATGTAGAATAACATTGTCACACTTCTTGACTTTGGCTGATGATT